>NW_025767578.1:0-240000 GCF_003918875.1 Haliotis rubra
CAATAGGCGAGTTGATATATTGACAACATAGTACATTTATCACCTTTATAAAGATATTAAGGCTAAAAGCATTTTTCTAGCATTTCCGACAGTACTTTATTACTTTAATATCTAATACACCGTTTGTTCGTCAGTAGAATCCTACTGATATACACCCATATCGTATACATGCCTTCTGGCAACTAAACCCTCCCTGGTGAACACCCGTCTCTTTTTCTGGTGAATACATGTCTTCTGGCCACTAAACTGTCCCTGGTGAACACCCGTCTCTTTTCTGGTGAATACATGTCTTCTGGCCACTAAACTCTCCAAAGTGAACACCCGTCACTTTTCTGGTGAATACATGTCTTCTGGCCACTAAACTCTCCCTTGTGAACACCCGTCTCTTTTCTGGTGAATACATGTCTTCTGGTCACTAAACTCTCCCTGGAGAACACCCGTCTCTTTTCTGATGGATACATGCCTTCTGGTCACTAAACTCTCCTGGTGAACACCCGTCTCTTTTCTGGCGAATACATGTCTTCTGGCCACTAAACTCTCCCTGGTGAACACCCGTCTCTTTTCTGGTGAATACATGACTTCTGGCAACTAAACTGTCCCTGGTGAACACCCGTCTCTTTTCTGGTGAATACATGTCTTCTGACCACTAAATTCTCCCTGGTGAACACCCGTCTCTTTTCTGGTGAATACATGTCTTCTGGCCACTAAACTCTCCCTGGTGAACACCCGTCTCTTTTCTGGTGCTAACATGTCTTCTGGCCACTAAACTGTCCCTGGTGAACACCCGTCTCTTTTCTGGTGAATACATGCCTTCTGGCCACTAAACTGTCACTGGTGAACACCCGTCTCTTTTCAAATGGATACATGCCTTCTGGCCACTAAACTCTCCCTGGTGAACACCCGTCTCATTTCTGGTGAATACATGTATTCTAGCCACTAAACACTCCCTGGTGAACACCCGTCTCTTTTCTGGCGAATACATGTCTTCTGGTCACTAAATTCTCCCTGGTGAAAACCAGTCTCTTTGATGGATGCATGTCTTCTGGCCACTAAACTGTCCCTGGTGAACACCCGTCTCTTTTCTGGTGAATACATGACTTCTGGCCACTAAACTGTCCCTGGTGAACACCCGTCTCTTTTCTGATGGATGCATGTCTTCTGGTCACTAAACTGTCCCTGGTGAACACCCGTCTCTTTTCTGATGGATGCATGTCTTCTGGTCACTAAACTGTCCCTGGTGAACACCCGTCTCTTTTCTGGTGAATACAAGTCTTCTGGTCACTAAACTGTCCTGGTGTGAACACCGTCTCTTTTCTGGTGAATACATGTCTTCTGGTCACTAAACTCTCCCTGGTGAACACCCGTCTCTTTTCTGATGGATGCATGTCTTCTGGCCACTAAACTGTCCCTGGTGAACACCCGTCTCTTTTCTGATGGATGCATGTCTTCTGGCCACTAAACTGTCCCTGGTGAACACCCGTCTCTTTTCTGGTGAATACATGTCTTCTGGTCACTTAACATTCCTGGTGAACACACCGTCTCTTTTCTGATGGATGCATGTCTTCTGGTCACTAAATTCTCCTAGTGAACACCCGTCTCTTTTCTGATGGATGCATGTCTTCTGGCCACTAAACTCTCCCTGGTGAACACCCGTCTCTTTTCTGGTGAATACATGTCTTCTGGCCACTAAACTGTCCCTGGTGAACACCCGTCACTTTTCTGGTGAATACATGACTTCTGGCAACTAAACTGTCCCTGGTGAACACCCGTCTCTTTTCTGGTGAATACATGTCTTCTGACCACTAAATTCTCCCTGGTGAACACCCGTCTCTTTTCTGGTGAATACATGTCTTCTGGCCACTAAACTCTCCCTGGTGAACACCCGTCTCTTTTCTGGTGCTAACATGTCTTCTGGCCACTAAACTGTCCCTGGTGAACACCCGTCTCTTTTCTGGTGAATACATGCCTTCTGGCCACTAAACTGTCACTGGTGAACACCCGTCTCTTTTCAAATGGATACATGCCTTCTGGCCACTAAACTCTCCCTGGTGAACACCCGTCTCATTTCTGGTGAATACATGTATTCTAGCCACTAAACACTCCCTGGTGAACACCCGTCTCTTTTCTGGCGAATACATGTCTTCTGGCCACTAAATTCTCCCTGGTGAAACTTCCCAGTCTCTTTTTTCTGATGGATGCATGTCTTCTGGCCACTAAACTGTCCCTGGTGAACACCCGTCTCTTTTCTGGTGAATGCATGACTGAACTGTCCCTGGAACACCACTAAACTGTCCCTGGTGAACACCCGTCTCTTTTCTGATGGATGCATGTCTTCTGGTCACTAAACTCTCCCTGGTGAACACCCGTCTCTTTTCTGATGGATGCATGTCTTCTGGCCACTAAACTGTCCCTGGTGAACACCCGTCTCTTTTCTGGTGAATACATGTCTTCTGGTCACTAAACTGTCCCTGGTGAACACCCGTCTCTTTTCTGGTGAATACATGTCTTCTGGTCACTAAACTCTCCCTGGTGAACACCCGTCTCTTTTCTGATGGATGCATGTCTTCTGGCCACTAAACTGTCCCTGGTGAACACCCGTCTCTTTTCTGATGGATGCATGTCTTCTGGCCACTAAACTGTCCCTGGTGAACACCCGTCTCTTTTCTGGTGAATACATGTCTTCTGGTCACTTAACATTCCCTGGTGAACACCCGTCTCTTTTCTGATGGATGCATGTCTTCTGGTCACTAAATTCTCCCTAGTGAACACCCGTCTCTTTTCTGATGGATGCATGTCTTCTGGCCACTAAACTCTCCCTGGTGAACACCCGTCTCTTTTCTGGTGAATACATGTCTTCTGGCCACTAAACTGTCCCTGGTGAACACCCGTCACTTTTCTGGTGAATACATGTCTTCTGGCCACTAAACTCTCCCTGGTGAACACCCGTCTCTTTTCTGGTGCTAACATGTCTTCTGGCCATTAAACTGTCCCTGGTGAACACCCGTCTCTTTTCTGGTGAATACATGCCTTCTGGCCACTAAACTCTCCCTGGTGAACACCCGTCTCTTTTCAGATGGATACATGCCTTCTGGTCACTAAACTCTCCCTGGTGAACACCCGTCTCTTTTCTGGTGAATACATGTCTTCTAGCCACTAAACTGTCCCTGGTGAACACCCGTCTCTTTTCTGGTGAATACATGTCTTCTGGTCACTAAATTCTCCCTGGTGAAAACCAGTCTCTTTTCTGATGGATGCATGTCTTCTGGCCACTAAACTCTCCCTGGTGAACACCCGTCTCTTTTTTGGTGAATACATGACTTCTGGCCACTAAACTCTCCCTGGTGAACACCCGTCTCTTTTCTGGTGAATACATGTCTTCTGGCCACTAAACTCTCCCTGGTGAACACCCGTCACTTTTCTGGTGAATACATGTCTTCTGGCCACTAAACTCTCCCTGGTGAACACCCGTCTCTTTTCTGGTGAATACATGTCTTCTGGTCACTAAACTCTCCCTGGAGAACACCCGTCTCTTTTCTGATGGATACATGCCTTCTGGCTACTAAACTCTCCCTGGTGAACACCCGTCTCTTTTCTGGCGAATACATGTCTTCTGGCCACTAAACTCTCCCTGGTGAACACCCGTCTCTTTTCTGGTGCTAACATGTCTTCTGGCCATTAAACTGTCCCTGGTGAACACCCGTCTCTTTTCTGGTGAATACATGACTTCTGGCAACTAAACTGTCCCTGGTGAACACCCGTCTCTTTTCTGGTGAATACATGTCTTCTGGCCACTAAACTCTCCCTAGTGAACACCCGTCTCTTTTCTGGCGAATACATGTCTTCTGGTCACTAAACTCTCCCTGGAGAACACCCGTCTCTTTTCTGATGGATACATGCCTTCTGGCTACTAAACTCTCCCTGGTGAACACCCGTCTCTTTTCTGGTGAATACATGTCTTCTGGCCACTAAACTGTCCCTGGTGAACACCCGTCTCTTTTCTGGTGCATACATGCCTTCTGGCCACTAAACTGTCCCTGGTGAACACCCGTCTCTTTTCAAATGGATACATGCCTTCTGGCCACTAAACTGTCCCTGGTGAACACCCGTCTCTTTTCTGGTGAATACATGTCTTCTGGTCACTAAATTCTCCCTGGTGAACACCCGTCTCTTTTCTGATGGATGCATGTCTTCTGGTCACTAAACTCTCCCTGGTGAACACCCGTCTCTTTTCTGATGGATGCATGTCTTCTGGCCACTAAACTGTCCCTGGTGAACACCCGTCTCTTTTCTGGTGCTAACATGTCTTCTGGTCACTAAACTGTCCCTGGTGAACACCCGTCTCTTTTCTGGTGAATACATGTCTTCTGGTCACTAAACTCTCCCTGGTGAACACCCGTCTCTTTTCTGATGGATGCATGTCTTCTGGCCACTAAACTGTCCCTGGTGAACACCCGTCTCTTTTCTGATGGATGCATGTCTTCTGGCCACTAAACTGTCCCTGGTGAACACCCGTCTCTTTTCTGGTGAATACATGTCTTCTGGTCACTTAACATTCCCTGGTGAACACCCGTCTCTTTTCTGATGGATGCATGTCTTCTGGTCACTAAATTCTCCCTAGTGAACACCCGTCTCTTTTCTGATGGATGCATGTCTTCTGGCCACTAAACTCTCCCTGGTGAACACCCGTCTCTTTTCTGGTGAATACATGCCTTCTGGCCACTAAACTCTCCCTGGTGAACACCCGTCTCTTTTCTGGTGAATACATGTCTTCTGGCCACTAAACTCTCCCTGGTGAACACCCGTCTCTTTTCTGGTGAATACATGTCTTCTGGCCACTAAACTCTCCCTGGTGAACACTCGTCTCTTTTCTGATGGATACATGCCTTCTGGTCACTAAACTCTCCCTGGAGAACACCCGTCTCTTTTCTGATGGATACATGCCTTCTGGTCACTAAACTCTCCCTGGTGAACACCCGTCTCTTTTCTGGCGAATACATGTCTTCTGGCCACTAAACTCTCCCTGGTGAACACCCTGTCTCTTTCTGGCCATTAAACTGGTGCTATCATGCCTTCTGGCCATTAAACTGTCCCTGGTGAACACCCGTCTCTTTTCTGGTGAATACATGCCTTCTGGCCACTAAACTGTCCCTGGTGAACACCCGTCTCTTTTCAGATGGATACATGCCTTCTGGCCACTAAACTCTCCCTGGTGAACACCCGTCTCTTTTCTGATGGATGCATGTCACTAAACTTCCCTGGCCACTAAACTGTCCCTGGTGAACACCCGTCTCTTTTCTGATGGATGCATGTCTTCTGGTCACTAAATTCTCCCTAGTGAACACCCGTCTCTTTTCTGATGGATGCATGTCCTCTGGCCACTAAACTCTCCCTGGTGAACACCCGTCTCTTTTCTGGTGAATACATGTCTTCTGGCCACTAAACTGTCCCTGGTGAACACCCGTCTCTTTTCTGGTGAATACATGTCTTCTGGCCATTAAACTGTCCCTGGTGAACACCCGTCTCTTTTCTGGTGAATACATGTCTTCTGGTCACTTAACATTCCCTGGTGAACACCCGTCTCTTTTCTGATGGATGCATGTCTTCTGGTCACTAAATTCTCCCTAGTGAACACCCGTCTCTTTTCTGATGGATGCATGTCTTCTGGCCACTAAACTCTCCCTGGTGAACACCCGTCTCTTTTCTGGTGAATACATGTCTTCTGGCCACTAAACTCTCCCTGGTGAACACCCGTCTCTTTTCTGGTGAATACATGTCTTCTGGCCCTTAAACTGTCCCTGGTGAACACCTGTCTCTTTTCTGGTGAATACATGTCTTCTGGTCACTAAACTCTCCCTGGAGAACACCCGTCTCTTTTCTGATGGATACATGCCTTCTGGTCACTAAACTCTCCCTGGTGAACACCCGTCTCTTTTCTGGCGAATACATGTCTTCTGGCCACTAAACTCTCCCTGGTGAACACCCGTCTCTTTTCTGGTGCTAACATGTCTTCTGACCATTAAACTGTCCCTGGTGAACACCCGTCTCTTTTCTGGTGAATACATGCCTTCTGGTCACTAAACTCTCCCTGGTTAACACCCGTCTCTTTTCAGATGGATACATGCCTTCTGGCCACTAAACTCTCCCTGGTGAACACCCGTCTCTTTTCTGGTGAATACATGTCTTCTAGCCACTAAACTCTCCCTGGTGAAGACCCGTCTCTTTTCTGGTGAATACATGTCTTCTGGTCACTAAACTCTCCCTGGTGAACACCCGTCTCTTTTCTGATGGATGCATGTCTTCTGGCCATTAAACTGTCCCTGGTGAACACCCGTCTCTTTTCTGGTGAATACATGTCTTCTGGCCACTAAACTGTCCCTGGTGAACACCGTCTCTTTTCTGGTGAATACATGCCTTCTGGTCTCTAAACTCTCCTGGTGAACACCCGTCTCTTTTCTGATGGATGCATGTCTTCTGGCCACTAAACTGTCCCTGGTGAACACCCGTCTCTTTTTCTGATGGATGCATGTCTTCTGGCCACTAAACTGTCCCTGGTGAACACCCGTCTCTTTTTCTGGTGAATACATGTCTTCTGGTCACTAAACATTCCCTGGTGAACACCCGTCTCTTTTCTGATGGATGCATGTCTTCTGGTCACTAAATTCTCCTAGTGAACACCCGTCTCTTTTCTGATGGATGCATGTCTTCTGGCAACTAAACTGTCCCTGGTGAACACCCGTCTCTTTTCTGATGGATGCATGTCTTCTTGTCACTAAACTCGCCCTGGTGAACACCCGTCTCTTTTCTGATGGATACATGTCTTCTGGCCACTAAACTCTCCCTGGTGAACACCCGTCTCTTTTCTGGTGAATACATGTCTTCTGGCCCTTAAACTGTCCCTGGTGAACACCTGTCTCTTTTCTGGTGAATACATGTCTTCTGGTCACTAAACTCTCCTGGAGAACACCCGTCTCTTTTCTGATGGATACATGCCTTCTGGTCACTAAACTCTCCCTGGTGAACACCCGTCTCTTTCTGGCGAATACATGTCTTCTGGCCACTAAACTCTCCTGGTGAACACCCGTCTCTTTTCTGGTGCTAACATGTCTTCCTGACCATTAAACTGTCCCTGGTGAACACCCGTCTCTTTTCACTGGTGAATACATGCCTTCTGGTCACTAAACTCTCCCTGGTGAACACCCGTCTCTTTTCAGATGGATACATGCCTTCTGGCCACTAAACTGTCCCTGGTGAACACCCGTCTCTTTTCTGGTGAATACATGTCTTCTAGCCACTAAACTCTCCCTGGTGAAGACCCGTCTCTTTTCTCTGGTGAATACATGTCTTCTGGTCACTAAACTCTCCTGGTGAACACCCGTCTCTTTTCTGATGGATGCATGTCTTCTGGCCATTAAACTGTCCCTGGTGAACACCCGTCTCTTTTCTGGTGAATACATGTCTTCTGGCCACTAAACTGTCCCTGGTGAACACCCGTCTTTTCTGGTGAATACATGCCTTCTGGTCACTAAACTCTCCCTGGTGAACACCCGTCTCTTTTCTGATGGATGCATGTCTTCTGGCCACTAAACTGTCCCTGGTGAACACCCGTCTCTTTTCTGATGGATGCATGTCTTCTGGCCACTAAACTGTCCCTGGTGAACACCCGTCTCTTTTCTGGTGAATACATGTCTTCTGGTCACTAAACATTCCCTGGTGGTGAACACCCGTCTCTTTTCTGATGGATGCATGTCTTCTGGTCACTAAATTCTCCCTAGTGAACACCCGTCTCTTTTCTGATGGATGCATGTCTTCTGGCCACTAAACTGTCCCTGGTGAACACCCGTCTCTTTTCTGATGGATGCATGTCTTCTTGTCACTAAACTCGCCCTGGTGAACACCCGTCTCTTTTCTGATGGATACATGTCTTCTGGTCACTAAATTCTCCCTTGTGAACACCCGTGTCTTTTCTGGTGAATACATGTCTTCTGGTCACTAAACTCTCCCTGGTGAGCACCCGTCTCTTTTCTGATAGATACATGTCTTCTGGCCACTAAACTCTCCCTGGTGAACACCCGTCTCTTTTCTGGTGAATACATGTCTTCTGGCCCTTAAACTGTCCCTGGTGAACACCCGTCTCTTTTCTGGTGAATACATGTCTTCTGGTCACTAAACTCTCCCTGGAGAACACCCGTCTCTTTTCTGATGGATGCATGTCTTCTGGCCACTAAACTCTCCCTGGTGAACACCCGTCTCTTTTCTGGTGAATACATGTCTTCTGGCCCTTAAACTGTCCCTGGTGAACACCCGTCTCTTTTCTGGTGAATACATGTCTTCTGGCCACTAAACTGTCCCTGGTGAACACCCGTCTCTTTTCTGGTGAATACATGCCTTCTGGTCACTAAACTCTCCCTGGTGAACACCCGTCTCTTTTCTGATGGATGCATGTCTTCTGGCCACTAAACTGTCCCTGGTGAACACCCGTCTCTTTTCTGATGGATGCATGTCTTCTGGCCACTAAACTGTCCCTGGTGAACACCCGTCTCTTTTCTGGTGAATACATGTCTTCTGGTCACTAAACATTCCCTGGTGAACACCCGTCTCTTTTCTGATGGATGCATGTCTTCTGGTCACTAAATTCTCCTAGTGAACACCCGTCTCTTTTCTGATGGATGCATGTCTTCTGGTCACTAAACTCTCCCTGGTGAACACCCGTCTCTTTTCTGATGAATACATGTCTTCTGGTCACTAAACTCTCCCTGGTGAACACCCGTCTCTTTTCTGATGGATACATGTCTTCTGGTCACTAAACTCTCCCTGGTGAACACCCGTCTCTTTTCTGGTGAATACATGTCTTCTGGCCACTAAACTCTCCCTGGTGAACACCCGTCTCTTTTCTGATGGATACATGTCTTCTGGCCACTAAACTGTCCCTGGTGAACACCCGTCTCTTTTCTGGTGAATACATGTCTTCTGGCCCTTAAACTCTCCCTGGAGAACACCCGTCTCTTTTCTGATGGATGCATGTCTTCTGGCCACTAAACTCTCCCTGGTGAACACCCGTCTCTTTTCTGGTGAATACATGTCTTCTGGCCACTAAACTCTCCCTGGTGAACACCCGTCTCTTTTCTGGTGAATACATGTCTTCTGGCCCTTAAACTGTCCCTGGTGAACACCCGTCTCTTTTCTGGTGAATACATGTCTTCTGGTCACTAAACTCTCCCTGGAGAACACCCGTCTCTTTTCTGATGGATACATGCCTTCTGGTCACTAAACTCTCCCTGGTGAACACCCGTCTCTTTTCTGGCGAATACATGTCTTCTGGCCACTAAACTCTCCCTGGTGAACACCCGTCTCTTTTCTGGTGCTAACATGTCTTCTGACCATTAAACTGTCCCTGGTGAACACCCGTCTCTTTTCTGGTGAATACATGCCTTCTGGTCACTAAACTCTCCCTGGTGAACACCCGTCTCTTTTCAGATGGATACATGCCTTCTGGCCACTAAACTCTCCCTGGTGAACACCCGTCTCTTTTCTGGTGAATACATGTCTTCTAGCCACTAAACTCTCCCTGGTGAAGACCCGTCTCTTTTCTGGTGAATACATGTCTTCTGGTCACTAAACTCTCCCTGGTGAACACCCGTCTCTTTTCTGATGGATGCATGTCTTCTGGCCATTAAACTGTCCCTGGTGAACACCCGTCTCTTTTCTGGTGAATACATGTCTTCTGGCCACTAAACTGTCCCTGGTGAACACCCGTCTCTTTTCTGGTGAATACATGCCTTCTGGTCACTAAACTCTCCCTGGTGAACACCCGTCTCTTTTCTGATGGATGCATGTCTTCTGGCCACTAAACTGTCCCTGGTGAACACCCGTCTCTTTTCTGATGGATGCATGTCTTCTGGCCACTAAACTGTCCCTGGTGAACACCCGTCTCTTTTCTGGTGAATACATGTCTTCTGGTCACTAAACATTCCCTGGTGAACACCCGTCTCTTTTCTGATGGATGCATGTCTTCTGGTCACTAAATTCTCCCTAGTGAACACCCGTCTCTTTTCTGATGGATGCATGTCTTCTGGCCACTAAACTCTCCCTGGTGAACACCCGTCTCTTTTCTGATGGATGCATGTCTTCTTGTCACTAAACTCGCCCTGGTGAACACCCGTCTCTTTTCTGATGGATACATGTCTTCTGGTCACTAAATTCTCCCTTGTGAACACCCGTGTCTTTTCTGGTGAATACATGTCTTCTGGTCACTAAACTCTCCCTGGTGAACACCCGTCTCTTTTCTGATAGATGCATGTCTTCTGGCCACTAAACTGTCCCTGGTGAACACCCGTCTCTTTTCTGGAGGAATGCATGCCTTCTGGCCACTAAACTGTCCCTGGTGAACACCCGTCTCTTTTCTGGTGAATACATGTCTTCTGGCCACTAAACTCTCCCTGGTGAACACCCGTCTCTTTTCTGATGGATGCATGTCTTCTGGCCACTAAACTGTCCTTGGTGGTGAACAAATGCCTTCTGGCTTTTCTTGTGAACACCCATGTCTTCTGGTGAATACTAAATATTCTCCCTGGTGAACACCCGTCTCTTTTCTGATGGATGCATGTCTTCTGGCCACTAAACTGTCCTTGGTGAACACCCGTCTCTTTTCTGGAGAATAAATGCCTTCTGGCCACTAAACTGTCCCTGGTGAACACCCGTCTCTTTTCTGGTGAATACATGTCTTCTGGCCACTATATTCTCCCTGGTGAACACCCGTCTCTTTTCTGATGGATGCATGTCTTCTGGCCACTAAACTCTCCCTGGTGAACACCCGTCTCTTTTCTGATGGATGCATGTCTTCTGGCCACTAAACTTTCTCTGGTGAACACCCGTCTCTTTTCTGGTGAATACATGTCTTCTGGCCACTAAACTCTCCGTGGCGAAACTCTGCCCCTTGTTGGCGAACACATCGATCTTTACGGATATGTATCTTTACGGATATGTATACGTGTCCACCCTGGGGACCACACACTCGCAAACTAATACGTATGACCCTCTGTAGTTACCCCGCCGTAACAGGCACAAGTGCTTTCAGTTTCGCGTTTTATAATGTCGACCAAAGTAGAAAATAACGTGACACGATAGAATGGTTCTGTATATGGTAAAATATAACTAAATCAAATTACTACAGATCTGCTTGAACAATGAAATCATCTTACTTTAATCTAAAATGCTTTTCGAATTTACCGTTCTGTATATTAATTTCGAATGGTTAAAATATGCATTAAATAAGGTTATGCATAATTTTTAATGCCAGCTGAAAAGAATTCGGTTTCATAGACCACCATTAGAGTGCAAAATATTTCAAATAAAATAAAAGTCCTTTTAGTAAAGGGAGTCATGCATGTTCACCATTTATAATATTAGACCAAATTTGAACAGCTTGCGTAAATGATACAAATAGAAGATTGAACATCAAAGTTGTCTTCACAGGTACAGTCCTGAAAATATCACAAACCAGTTCTAAAACGTGTTTTGGTTCCGTGGATACAAACACAATGTAGAAACAATCGTATCAGATGAGAAGTCGCCTCTGCCGTGACATTTGAGCTAACCTCGCACAACCCACATTTTATACGCTGAACGCCACTTGAACAAGGAACATTTATTTTCATCTGTCCTGCATTGAATAGTAACACATTATGAAAAAGTTTATTTGTCTGTCAAACAGGCGAGCTTGCCGCCAACAAGAATGGATTCTTTTATTGCCTCAAGCTCAGGTCGTTGTCCGTCGATCAATATTGGTTGGTTGCATCACATTGACAAAGGCGATTTAACTTGTAGCTTTCATCAAATGCAAACACTGGTTACAAAGCAGTAGTCAAAGTGCCCTGTATGACGAAATATTCACGGAATACCTGCATCGTTTTAACTATAGCATGACCAGAAGTTATTGAGAATTTTAGGAATATGTTTAATTGGATTTCTAGTATAAATAACCTTGACCAGCTATCAAGTGCTGGGTTTCATTCAAGACAGACAACTCCGTTAATCCTTTTTTATTAGTTTGTGAAGAGTTATCCCCCTTTGTTTACTTGCTAGCAGACAACATTTTCAGTGATCCTCAGTATCGATGATTTAGAGAACAGGAAGTTGATTTTAGAGTAGTATAACAAGGACATCAGATCAGCTACAGTGATTTCAAGTAGAACAGGCATCCCTTTGTTCTGTTTATCGTGTTTTGAAGCATATTGCAAATGATATGGCATTGAGCACCAGGGAGGCGCAGGGAGGCCCAGGTGAGGTGAGGTGAAATTGGGTTTAACGTCGTACTTGAGAATATTTCGCTCATATGACGACGTGCATGCGTGTGTATGTGTACGTGTGGCTGCTTGTACTAGCCCAGACTGAAGCTGGTTTTATAGTGCCAGCCGACTGAGATACCATGCCGCAGTGAAGCATGAATACCTCACTCAGACACATTATACTGACTCCGAGCCGACCAGTCCTTGTTGAACCCATTAATGCCGAGCGCCAGGCAGGGACCAACAAGTGCCATATTTTAACGTCTTTTGGTATGACGCGGTCGGGGATCGAACCCGCGACCTTCCGCTCTCCGGGCGGACGCTCTAACCATTACACCACGGAGGCTGTCGCAGGGAGGCCCTGAAAAATTGACTGTCGGTGACAGGAGGCGGCTTGGTGTTCTTGTTTCTAAAAACAAACGAAGGAGTTTAGAAAACTTAAGGCTGGATATGATTAATAGTGGAACTGTGGCTGTCTGTAAGGAGACAATTAGAACTGAGCTGCATGCAATGGGTTGGCAGGGAAATCGAGGAATTCCATCACCGATCATGAAGCCTGAACAAAAGGAGCGAAGGTTGAACTGGTGCTTACAGCATAGAAATTTTAACTGGGACAATGTGATTTTCTCAGATGAAAGTTCTGTGTGGCTGTTTCCTAATACACTGAAATTCTGGACCAAACAAACTGAAAAGTATCAGCGCCCAAAGTACAGTCCGAAATTTAACGTGGCATATCTGTGTTAGGGGAAACGCCCCTCTGTGTATTTGAAGGGAATATGAACAGTGAGCGGTACACAGATATTCTCGAGGGACATTACTTCCATTTGCTCACGTGTTCTATGGAGATTTTTGGATTTTCCAGCAGGACAACGACCCAAAACGTCGTTCAAAGCATTCACAGGCCTGGTTTCGGACCCGAAATATGACATTATTAGATTGGCCAAGCTATAGCCCTGACCTAAATCCAATAGAAAATGTTTGGGGACTTATGAAGGAAAGTTTCAATAAGAAAAATCTGACAAATATTGCTGAAATGAAAGAAGATGTGGTCCGATATTAGGACAGCATGGACCACGACTTTCTAACTTCTTTGATCAGTAGTATGCCCCGCCGCATTGAAGCCTGCATTGCTGCCCATGGTGACATGACAAAATACTAACTGTTCACCTGTCTTTGAATCTGGAGTTATGTTATGCTAATATTCACATTAATATGTGAGTAATGAGTGAAAAAAAAATACAATCTATAAATTCTCAATAATTTCTGGTTGTACTGTAACTCTGTTCGAGTACTTCATAATAGTTATGTCTCTGGTGAGTGTGGGGCACTGCAACCATACAGGCGGTACTCAGTGTTTTCAACTTGAAACAGATGGAAACAAAGTATGTTTTTGATGATATCAAATTGAATCCTAACGTTTGACGTTAGTTTACTAGGAAAGATGATTGTCATCCTGAAATTTGTACTATGGGTAACATCGAAATGTGCAGTATTCGTAGTGATCCACTAAACAATAGATAACCACTGAGTTAATTAACATGATAGATGATGATGTAAGTAACGAGTCAGGTTACTGCACTTGGATGGTCGGGCTCTTGACAGACAGAGGACGTATGATGGTCGGGCCATGTATGTTGGATACTCAGGCTCTTGATTGTCAGGCTCTTGATAGTCGGGCTATTGAGAGACGGACGTATGATAGTCGGGCCATATATGTCGGATACTCAGGCTCTTGATTGTCAGGCTCTTGATAGTCGGGCTCTTGAGAGACGGACGTATGATGGTCGGGCCATATATGTTGGATAGTCGGGCTCTTGATAGACGGACGTATGATAGTCGGGCCATATATGTTGGATGCCCAGGCTCTTGATGCCAGGCTCTTGATAGTCGGGCTCTTGAGAGACGGACGTATGATGGTCGGGCCATATATGTCGGATACTCAGGCTCTTGATTGCCAGGCTCTTGATAGTCGGGCTCTTGAGAGACGGACGTATGATAGTCGGGCCATATATGTTGGATGCCCAGGCTCTTGATTGCCAGGCTCTTGATAGTCGGGCTCTTGAGAAACGGACGTATGATAGTCGGGCCATGTATGTTGGATACTCAGGCTTTTGATTGTCAGGCTCTTGATAGTCGGGCTCTAGGATGGTTGGATGGTCAGGCTCTCAACAGACGGACGTATGATGGTCTGGCCATATATGTTGGATGGTCGGGCTCTTGATTGTCAGACTCTTGATAGTCGGGCTCTTGAGAGACGGACGTATGATGGTCGGGTCGTGTATGTTGGATGGGCGGGCTCTTGATAGACGGACGTATGATGGTCGTACCATGTAAATTTATGTTGGATGGTCGGGCGTTTGATGCTCTGGTCATGTATGTTGATTAGACGGGCGCCTGATAGACGGGCGTTTGGTGGTCGGGAATGTATAGTCTCGGGTCATACGTATTTCCACAAGATGGCCGCCGCAATGGGGACGGTCTCAAACGACATGATGACCATATTAGTTTTCACAATAAAAAGTTCAGGTACATACCCGTAAACATTAAAACTTGGTTTTCATCCATTTACTCGGAAGACCTGTCGGATTCTTTTAGGTAGACTCTTGTACAAGGATTCAATGTAGGCAGGAGAAAAGGCGGACCAAATGTCTTGAAGAACCTGGATCACGTCATCCCGTCAATGAATGTCGTGCACTCGTTGCTGAAGTAAGATTTGAAGCATTCGCCAAACATTTTCTATGATATTGATGTCAGGCCTTTGTGCTGACCACATCACTGATGGAATGTCATTTCTTCCCTTCGAATCCATGGTGAATCTTGACTTGCGGGTTGGGTCATTCTCATCCTGGAATATCCAGTCTCCCGGTCGATAAACCTTAGCCACCTTTCCTCCAGAATAGCTTCATACTTTTGTGAGCTGATATTGCCATCAGCTGGACCGAGTGTGCCAACACCATCGTATGTCAGACACCCCTAAAACATACCACTTGCATGGATACTCGAGGTAGGGTCAGCATGGTCGAGGAGACACCGCGGTTTCCATTTTTCATCATCCTTTCTCCAAACATATGTTTCTATCCTTTCCTATGACAATCTGTATCTCGTCAGCAAAAATGACCTTCTTCCAATAGGTATTTTGTTCCCACTGATATGTGAGGCTTTGAACGACACCATGCACGCCTTCTGTCAAGGTTCACTTTAGATATCACAATTTTCTTCCTGACAACTCTTCTTTGGCAACCATACATGTCAATCGACGTCTAACTGTAGTCTGTCACAACCTTCTTCTTGACAACTCTTCTTTTGCAACCATACATGTCAATCGACGTCTAACTGTAGTCTGTCACAACTTTCTTCTTGACAACTCTTCTTTTGCAACCATACATGTCAATCGACGTCTAACTGAAGTCTGTCACAACTTTCTTCTTGACAACTCTTCTTTTGCAACCATACGGTCAATCGACGTCTAACTGTAGTCTGTCACAACTTTCTTCTTGACAACTCTTCTTTTGCAACCATACATGTCAATCGACGTCTAACTGAAGTCTGTCACAACTTTCTTCTTGGCAACTCTTCTTTTGCAACCATACATGTCAATCGACATCTAACTGAAGTCTGTCACAACTTTCTTCTTGACAACTCTTCTTTTGCAACCATACATGTCAATCGACGTCTAACTGAAGTCTGTCACAACTTTCTTCTTGACAGATTAACGTCGATCCACAGGCCAGAGGCCGACAGAAAACCACATCTTTTGTTTTCTGCAGGTCCTTATGGTCGACAATTTTCATCCCCAATAACTAAGAGTATTATTTCCATATTAAAATATAGGGACTACATATTCTGATGAGAACACTCACATGTTTAAGGTTATGGGCCCTTAGGGCCTGTAGCTTTTCAGTGTTAAGGGCAAATACTGCAGATAATTGTACCCGAATACCTCAAATAACATTGCAGCACGGGCATTATGACGAGTGCAGCAGGGTCCCGATCATTGCCGGACTGCTGACGTCGTTATCTATGACTTGACGTACCGCACGTGTATTTCAGATCACGTCGTCCTAGCATGTTTAGAACACGCAGTATATGTCAATGTGACGCATAGGTCACAGATCAAGTTTGTTTAGATGGAAAATATATTTAGGACGATCACGTCACAGTGCGCTACCTGTGATACATTATTGAACTTTACCACTTTTATATTTATTGTAGACATAGCAAGGTATGCCATACTTGTGATTTACTCATTGTACGTGAAGAGGGATTCGAACCAAGATCTTCAAAGTGACAGATGAACGCTTTAACCACTTTGCTAACCCATCACTTCTCGGCGCTCGTACCTGAAGTGGCGTAAATGTCGATGTACTTTCAGCATAAACTACTTACAATGACACCGCTCTTAATACATATATGACTGGTTTGAGAAACTCAGTGGGAAAAGGATTTCAGGTAACATCGTTATTTCATCTATAGAATTTCTCAGGAGCTATTAAGTCAATGAAATGAAAAACAATATGGTGAAAGTGACACCTGTCTATGTAAAAACAAACATATCAGCTTGCAATACTGCAACAAGCCAGTGCACCAACCTGTGTTCTTTGTATCAAAGTACATGTCAAAATCCGCCTGAACACCCTCATTGAAGTTATTTTGTTGATAGCTACACCTGCGTCGTGTATGGATTATTAAACAGGCCAAAATATTGTTTTAATCTCATTGTTATAAGACCTCACGTCACAAATACCTTAACTTTCCACTTTTAGGTGTTCTTTGATACCTGAATTCGCTGAAGGAATAAGATGTAGATGTTTTCGTCTGCGCATTATACACGAACTATATTTTTCTCCAAATCACTGGATCTCCTTGAGTGAGTGAGTGAGTGAGTGAGTGAGTGGGTATAGTTTTACGCCGCTTATAGCAATATTCCAACAAATCATGAGAGTTGGTCTTTCCATTTCCTGACAAAATTTGGTTTGTGTTCCTCTTCATCATACCAGCTTCTCGATGCCACTTAAGGAAGAAATTGGCGTTTGTAATGTTTGTGATATGAACTGTTTATTCATCCGCTTGTATGCCTTCAGGGAATGTGATCAACATGTTGAAGTTAAAACATCTTATCCAAGGCATTTGTTAACCAAGAAACATTTTTCAATAAGGATAAATAGGTCCGTGAACTTCATTTTTGTTTCTCGATTCTGCTTGTTAACACTGAACAATATTCAAGCCATGTGAAGGCGGTTTGTAAATAATCTGTCAGGATGGGGTAATCCAGTAGGGAGATCATGAGCATCCTTCTCGACGACCTGGGACATGATGACAGGCAACCAAACATGGCACCTACCCTGATCATGTGATCCCTTACTCGCCTCCTTGGACTAGCATAGGTCGCTGGAGGAACGCTGTTCTCACCCGAAATTCCTACGGGTCGGCATCGTTTTGAATTCGATCCGGATTCCATGATGAAGTTAAAGTAGTGACAATGAAAAGATGTGCACGCGCATTCCAACAATAAGAATATAATTTTAGTATTGGTAAATTATATTGCATTTATATAACGACTACAATACGTCTTAGATTTGCGACGTAGGCAAATGACCGGTACGGTGTGCCATATATTTGTGTGAGTGTTCAGACAGGGAGGTAGCGCTTTTACTGGGCTACTGGACTGGAAGGTAAGTCATGTTTGTGTTTGGTACCCAACTAGAAATTTTGTCTTCTTACAAATATTTGAGTGTTCATTTCTCATGCAGTGGATCATGGCGTATATCACAAAAAAACTTTGTCATATTAAGAAACTGTTAAATATGTTACGTTCCCAGCTGTCAAATTTCAGAAAATTAACATTATCTGTTCTTCTCAACATCTTTGACCACAAAGTATTCCCAACTTTAGCTTGCGGCTCAGAAATATGGGGAGTTCATCCCTCACTGGATGTAGACAGAGTATACAATAATTTCTTAAAGCAAATTCTTTTCCTTGGTAGAAATGCACCAAACTGCATGGATGTTTATCTTTCAAAACTAGACAATATATAACAATTGTAAAATATTGGACAAAAAGGATAATGGAATATTATACCACACATACCGTTATCAATATATAGCAGAAGTTGGTAGACAATGTTGAGCCCATAATGTACAACAATTGTTAAATGAATATGGTTTTAGTTATGTGTGGCACAATCAGGATGTAAGTTGTTTAAATAAGTTTTATTTGATTTAAAAAAAAGGTATATATCAAGAGATCAACAGACATGGTGTGAATTAATATTATCGTTTTCCAAACGTATTGTATATCAATCTCTAAAGAAGGAATAACGTTGTGAAGAATATTTGTCAGTTGTGAATGTTACTTCATATAGAGACCGCCTCCGTGGTGTAGTGGTTAGAGCGTCCGCCCGGAGAGCGGAAGGTCGCGGGTTCGATCCCCGACCGCGTCATACCAAAAGACGTTGAAATATGGTACTTGTTGGTCCCTGCCTGGCGCTCGGCATTAATGGGTACAACAAGGACTGGTCGGCTCGGAGTTAGTATACTGTGTCTGAGTGGGGTATTCATGCTTCACTGCGGCATGGTGTCTCAGTGGGCTAGCACTATAAAACCAGCTTCAGTCTGGGCTAGTACAAGCAGCCGCACATACACATACACACGTATGCACGTCGTCATATGAGCGAAATATTCTCAAGCACGACGTAAAACCCAATTTCACCTCACCTCACCTCACTTCATATAGAATAGCCCTTACTAAATTTAGGTGTTCAAATCACAGATGAATGATATTACTAAAGATCAACGATTTTGTCATCTATGCATTGTTCCCTGTATTGAAACTGAGTACCATTTCTGCTTAAAATGTCAGTTTTGAGAAAATTGTTACCTGAATATTATACAACATATCCTACATTTTATCAGCTATTATCATAAAAAATCACAGATGTTATTAAATGTCTAGTAAAGTATGTATTTCTTGCCATGAAGAAAAGAAATAATCAGTTGCAATTGTAAAGAAGAATCTGCATGGCACCCTCTATACATGGTGCATACATGTTGAACTACTTGTATAATGACCCGTGAAGGTCCGGGTTAGAATATTGATCTTCAGTAACCCATGCTTGTCGTAAGGACTAACGGGATCGGGTGGTCAGGCCCGCTGACTTGGTTGACACATGTTATTGGTTCCCAATTGCGCAGATTGATGCTCATGCTGTTGATCACGGGATTGTCTGGTCCAGACTTGATTATTTACAGCTCTCTCTCTCTCTCTCTCTCTCTCTCTCTCTCTCTCTCTCTCTCTCTCTCTCTCTCTCTCTCTCTCTCTCTCTCTCTCTCTCTCTCTCTCTCTTCATCGGTCTCAAATGAAATCAAACGGACTGTATAGTCTGTCAACACAACTTTTGGGACATCCCTTTTGTCAAATGTCTTCCAAATACCACCAACTGACCACATGCCATTAACGTATATCTTAATGATCCCCTTTGACGTAATAAGAAAAAATAGTTTTAACATTGTTGGTTACTTGGGGGAAAAGTTACGGGGTGTTGTCGCAGTAAACGTAACAGCTTACAAGTTAGGTCAGAGCGCAATTCACGTGCATGACCCCGGGTCATCATTACAAGTGACGTGGAAGGACAGAGTTGTTACCCTCAGGATAATTTCCCCATGTTAAGCAAAGATAGCGATTTGAAACTATGATCGTTTGTTAAACAACTTTTATCCTAAGTTGAATAGAATTCTGAGATTTCAATGTTCACTTGGCAAGGTAAAAGTATGAGGATTCGCAATCTTAATTTCACTTTATTTGATTTACTTTTTTCTTTAAAGTGAAATTCATCGGTACGTTTTCACTGCAAACAGACTATAATATACTAGTATCGATTGGCTTCGTTAAGGATAAGGTTTATATGCGTATCATGTTTGCACAAGCCTATTTCTTTGGCCACATGTCTGTACATTTGTTTTGAAGGACTTCACCTGGAATAATAACATCCAGATTAATGTGCGTTCACTATATTTAACAAGGGCTAGTTGATCCTATGTATGGGAGACTGATACTGAAGGGGGGATGTTTGAGGTGGTCCAGCTCGGCACTAAGAGATTGGGGTGTTGAACAAATATTCATGGCTCGTCGGGTTAGGGTCGCGATGACACCTCTTTTGACCCAATCTCTTAGTGCCGAGCTGGACCACCTCAGATATGTTTTCACCAAATACAATGAATACCCTGCCCCTTTGTCAACCAGACCATCAACACCCTCGACCCAACTACCAAACCGCCCCGACAACAAACATCCCCCCTTCAGCATCAGTCTCCCATACATAGGATCAACTAGCCATCACATCCGACGACTCTTGAAGCAGCAAGCTGACATAGACGTCACCTTCCAAAGAAGCAGCAGCATCCAGAACCTCTTGCAGGCCACAGGAAGACCAAGGTCGTCCCAGAAGCAAGACCCCTCAGGTGTGGTTCACCACATAGAATGTGACTCCTATGTTGGAGAAACATCAAGACCACTCACCCTCAGGATCAAGGAACACCAGGCTTCAGTTAGGAAAAATGATTCTAAATCAGCCATTGCGGACCACATCAAAGCCCATCCTAACCACACCATCAAATGGGACAAGACCAAAACCATAGTAAAGAACCAGTCAGAGTACCAAATTCGTATACTTTTGGAAGCAGTACACATCAAGAAGATAGGACCCGCCCTCAACAGAGATGAAGGATACTACATTCCCAATGCCTACCATCACTTGATAAAACCCCATCCATTGTATAAACATCCACCTGGCTTCCTATCAGTTGTATAAGCTCTAATTCAGTCCTTGTATGTCACCCTACTGGCTTCCTATCAATTTATTCAATCTCTCATACAAACGTTGTACATCAACCTCATCTATTGTATAAACAACTCATTCCCTATCTACTGTAACCACTACTCCTGTATATATTGTCTCGATTTGTTACTCATGTATCACTTGCTTGACAACGACATTAGAACCTATGTCGAAACGTCGCCTCCACAGAATAAAAGAAGTTGTATATCCATAATAATTGTCATTATTCTTCATCAACTCAACTTCTAAAATGTCCATCAAAGAAGTATTTTGTGTGTGGTAAGAATGTCAAGCGACGGTCAAACATGAGTCCCAGGAATTTGGCCTCTTCTACTACCTTGATGGGAGTGCCATCTAAAGATAGGTCTGGATCTTTGTGTGGTGAATACAAAAAGTGAATACAATTTGTTTTGGATTTTGAACACTTAAAGCCATTTTCAATTGGTCTATTTTTGAATGTTGTTAAGACAGAGTTGTAGCTACCTTTGTATTGCGTGTATATTCTTACCACAGCATGAAATACTGAAATCATCCATGAAAGGGGACCCATGAACACAACTGTTCAACTGAGGTTGTTAATTTTGATGGTGAAAAGTGTGACAGACAGGATGCTGCCTTGAGGGACGCCCTGATCTTGGTGAAAATAATCAGAGAGTTGGAACCCACTCTTACTTAAAATTGTCTGTTGTTTAAGAACTGTTTCCACGTTGTATCACATGGGGGGGTTTTAAGTCGAAAAAGATAGAACCAGTATGTTGTTTGTTGACAATGGATGTTTTTATAAATAATTCCAGACGCACCCCATGGATCAATGGTTCATTTGGGGTTTTTTTCTGGCGGAAACCACATTGGAGCTAGGTCACAAAGGAGGTTGTTGGTCTCCAAGAACCAGATTAATCGATTGTTGACCATGCGCTCAATGGTTTTACAAACATAGCTAGTTATTGATATAAGACGGTAATTTGAGGGATCAGTATGATCCCGGCCAGACCTTGGTATCGGGATGGCATTATGCCATGAGGGAGGAATATTCATAGTTGTCCAAATGTCATCAAATATATTGAGTAGTGTTTCCAAACAAGAATCAGGCAGGTGTTTCAGAAACTGATAATGAATATCATCAGCTACTGCTGTAACTCTGGAACTGAGGGTTGTAATTTGATGATGAGGAATGGTTTGCCAAGTTTCGCGAGCACCAGTGTTTGATCCTTTGCCCTTAATCTATTGAATCATGTTCCACACCTTGGACATGGGTGTACAGGAATATAGTTTGGACAAGCCACAAACGTGTACCATAATAACCTGATTACGGGTAAATCGCTTAAAACTCATGAAGACGAGCGGCCTGTGAAAGTGACTGAGCAAAGTTACGTCTAAAAGCGGAATCGTTAAACGAAACATGATTTAAAGCGTATAAATACCTCAGTCAATCCCGTTACACATTTCTGTCGGCCCGGAATATTAAAAGTATGCCCACTGGTAAGGATGCGATCTTTTCCCTCTCTCTCAACATTACCTCTGGGTACAATGTGTGAAGCCCATTTCTGGTCTCCCCCGCCGTGATATTGCTGCAATATTGCTAAAAGCGGCGTAAAACAGTACTCACTCAACATTATCTCTGTCATAATTGTTCGGTCTGGTCTGGCCCGGGTCGTCAAAATCACCTTAAACCTCACACATGTATCTTGAATTGTGTCTAAATCCATAGATTAGTAATATATATATATACACACCTAAATGTCGTTTTGTAATGTTACAAAATGCCACATGTAGAGATAACTGGTCCGTTAAAGTGAAGCCTTTACCCTCTCCATTCCTAACATAGCCTCAATCAATCATATTCCAAATCTCAATACTGGTAAAGAAGTACGTTTTGGAAGGCGGAGGTGTGCATCAAAATTTGGAAATGACTTCAGATGTTGGTAATAAAATCCCTTATAGAAATAATGTCATTTTCCCAATTTTGGATAAATTCATCTTTAAGAATATGTTCAACTTTTGAGACCAGCCACTGGGTATTACAAATTAAGGGATTTTCAAAAACATTCGAGACTCCAGTATTGTCTAATATCTTTCTAACGTGCGAGGGCCAAAGATTATCTTTTTTATTTATTGTTCTTTGAAGTGATAAATAACTGTAAATTAAGTTGGTTAGTTTAAAAACTCATTCTTGGTAAGTGTATTAAATTATATATATCATAATTCTAATAAGGAATCTTCCGAGTTCTCCATACAGCATAAAACGAGGGGTTGAATGTGTGTGGACTTTCTGCGCAGTGTGGCCTACAACATCAGGATGTAATGAGCTCCTCTAGATAAACTTTAAGAAATGTGTTATGTCTAAATGAAAAATGTAATTGGACATTTAGTTGCTAGTGCTGTGAGAGCAAAGATCTTAAAATGCAATCTTAAAAGTATTATGAAAGTAATAGTACATGAATCATATGCAATAACATGTTATCATTTGTTATGGATTACCATGTCAAGCTCAATAAAAGTTGGTAAAGAAACGGAACTATTTTTATGTATTGGGTGGCAATTATCCTAGACCCGTCAAAAACAACTAAAACATCATGCATGTATCCTGACATGTATACTCATGCCAATAATGGTTGTCACCCCCTTCAATTTTTTTAACTGAAGAGGGGGTGTGGGGTGGGTGTGTGAGGTGTGTGTAGGGTTGGGGTGGGAGGGGGTGACAACCATTATTGGCATGAGTATATTTATATCTATAGAATAGAGTTTTATCTACTTAAAAGTCTCTTTATAAAGTCTCAAATCGAAATAATTTAAACAATCACGTTGCTCAAAGCGAGGCTCTTTTCCTCATTCTCGGTCATCGGTCCGTCCGTCATATGAATCCCTGTCATAATTGTTTGGTCTGACTTTCATGGTCTACGATTCCTTGCTTTCCGTGTGGGATTTTTCGTTTTGAAGATTCTCATTTCTTTGACCAGAAATTCACGACGGAATAGTTACCAGAACACGTCACTAGGAGGTACAAGGAACTGCTGGCCCAAAGAGTTTATTACCTGTTGTACTGCAAGCTCCTGGACCAAGTTCGTTCTTGCTGCTGCGCATTACACTTCTTTAGCACGACGCTGTCATGCGCACTGCCTTTCCATCTCACCACTAAGTTAGTAAACAATTTAACGGTCCAATTATAGCTACATACGACCTTTTGTAACATTGCAAAGTGATATCTAGGTAGATGTAATGCCATCATATCGATATGAATACAATTCTGGATATATGTGAGGTTTAAGGTGCTTTTGAGAGGACGTGCAAAGCCGGACCGGTCAGAAACTAAACACTTTTGACTGAGGCTATCTTGGGAATAGAGAGGGAAAAGTGCTTCAATTTATCGGACCAGTTATCTCTACATGTGACATTTTGTCACATTGCAAAGTGACATTTAGGTAGATATATAGTATTCCCAGAAATTATCGAGAAAGTTGTTTCGGCAAATATCTAATACGTGTATATAAACTATAGAAGTTTTACTTGAATGAATATGTGAAGATATGATTCTCTTACAGTCTAAGTGTCTTTTCATTACTTTGTGAGACCTCCTTGCCCTGCAATACACGACTGAATGCGCCTAGGTCCCCTACCGATCAAAGTTTGTAGGAAATCGTGTGACAGCGTATCCCAATATTCGACCACTTCTTTCCTCATATCCCCAATATTTATTTTAAGGCATTTTGTTTTATTCTGTCCTTCATTAGTCCCCACACTTTCTCAATAGGGTTAAGATCTGGGCTGTAGCTGGGCCAATCTATAACTTGAGCATTTTCGTCCGACAACCACTGTTTTGTGTAGCCCGCAGTGTGTTTTGGGTCGTTATCATGCTGGAAAATCCAATTCAAACAGTGTTCGGGCCGTTGGAAGGAGGTGATCATTTAAGACGTCAACATATCGTTCCTTCGTAAAATTTCCAGTGAAAATATAAAACAGCGTCACTCCACGTGATGATATCCCACCCCACATTTCACGATATCTTTTGTCGAAATGTTCACACAGTTCGGAAAAAGCCAGACAGAGCTTTCATTAGAAAAGAAAACATTATCTCAATCTTGAATTTCGTGAGCCCTACACCAGTTTTAACGTTTTTCTTTGTGTGCATCTTTCATCAATGGTGAGGGAATTCCACGCGTTTTGACCCAGTTAAATCTTTGTAATTCCTGTCTAAGGGTTTTATTACATACTTGAGGAGTTCCTCTACTAATCATTTCTGATATTCTCAACGCCTTTCAATTTTCCCCTACTCACACTCTGGCCAAGTCGCCGGCGATCCGTAGTGCTGAACTTCCTTGGCCTCCCTGTCCCTGTCTTGTGCACAATTCCAACTCCTGACTAAATATTCTTCAAAGTTCTGTATACTGTAGACGGAAGAATGTCATGTCTACCACCTAACCATTTTTGCATTTATCACACCCCTTTCAAAATCATCTAGAACCAGCTTTCTTTTCTCTTCTGCTGTCAAATCTGTCATGTCAACAAAGGAATTCGTCTGCTACACCAGGGGAGATAAGTCTTGATGTAGTAAGGTTCATTCTTAAGCCTACAAGAGTTGCCTCTTACTACATAATGTAACACCTATTTTAAAATTCTATTATCAGTATTAGAAAACTCACAGGGGCGAATCATTTTTTGGACAATAATTTAAAAAAAAAGAATATCTGATATAGATATTTATTTTTAAAAGTTATTGTCCAAACGGTGATTCGAACCAATGTGCTTCAAGTCATCTGGGAGTTCTCGGTATCATCTTTCTTCAGAAGGGAGATGTGCTGTGAGCTCCCACAAGAGTTTTATGCTGTGGTGTGTGTAGCGGGGCACTTTGCCAGGCCTTGGATAAGTACTCAAGAGGGGTGTTCTCGGTCTCCCAATATTTCCTGGCCACACCTCACTAATAATATTTATTTTCTCATCCGATATCCCCTTCTACGGTTCCGTACATTTCTTATTCTTATGAATTCAAGTTATGCCGTGACCACGACTTATTTATGTCGTGTCTACGACTTATCATCACGTAGCCACGCCTTATTATCTCGTGGCCTCGCCTTATTATCTCGTGGCTACCTCTTATTTTCTCATTACCACGCCTTATTATCTCTTGGCCTTGCCTTATTATCTCGTGGCCACCTCTTATTTTCTCATTACCACGCCTTATTATCTCGTGGTCTCGACTTAGTATCTCGTGGACTCGCCTTAACTACCCTGTGGCCTCGACTTATTATCTCCTGGCCTCCACTTATTATCTCTTGGCCACGACTTATCATCTCGTGGCCTCCACCTATTATCTCGTGGCCACGACTTATTATCTCGTGGCCTCGGCTTATTATCTCGTGGCCACGACTTAACTACCCTGTGGCCTCGACTTATTATCTCGTGGCCACGACTTATTACCTCGTGGCCTCGCCTTATTATCTCGTGGCCTCGGCTTATTATCTCGTGGCCTCGCCTTATTATCTCGTGGCCACGACTTATTATCTCGTGGCCACGACTTATTATCTCGTGGCCTCGACTTATTATCTCGTGGCCTCGACTTATCATCTCGTGGCCTCCACTTATTATCTCGTGGCCACGACTTATTATCTCGTGGCCTCGGCTTATTATCTCGTGGCCACGACTTAACTACCCTGTGGCCTCGACTTATTATCTCGTGGCCACGACTTATTACCTCGTGGCCTCGCCTTATTATCTCGTGGCCTCGGCTTATTATCTCGTGGCCTCGGCTTATTATCTCGTGGCCACGACTTAACTACCCTGTGGCCTCGACTTATTATCTCGTGGCCACGACTTATTATCTCGTGGCCACGACTTATTACCTCGTGGCCTCGCCTTATTATCTCGTGGCCACGACTTATTATCTCGTGGCCTCGGCTTATTATCTCGTGGCCTCGACTTATTATCTCGTGGCCTCGACTTATTATCTCATGGCCTCGGCTTATTATCTCGTGGCCTCGACTTATTATCTCGTGGCCTCGCCTTATTATCTCTTGGCCACGCCTTATGATCTCGTGGCCTCGCCTTATTATCTCGTGGCCACGCCTTATTATCTCGTGGCCACGCCTTATTATCTCGTGGCCTCGGCTTATTATCTCGTGGCCTCGACTTATTATCTCGTGACAACATGGTCGGTCTGTTGTCAAGGGTCAGAACTCTGATTATTTTTTGTGTGGTAACATTTTATATGACGAGTCGGTACGTTCTAGGTTCGAGTCGGCGGTGTTGGAATGAAAAAAAAGGCTTTTTAATTTTTGGTCGGCAATAAAATTAGGGTCGGTCGGGCGATGAGAAACACACAAAAATAAAATTCTGCCCTTACGGCTGATAAGGGGGTGGCCTGTTATTTTCAAATACACGCTGACAAACAACTTCTAAAATGCCTATCAAACAACATGTCATCAGATAACAAAGGTTACAACTTGGATAACAACTGCCTGTTTATTTAACTTAGAATACCTATCAAACATTTGATATCACCAGACCCACCAACATGTATTTCCAACAACGATTGCTAAATGTATCACAGAGATGTAAATAATTGTGGTCTCACGTTGAACCTTATTAATTGATGTTTTTGGGTTTGTCAGCACCGTCCCATCGCTCGTGGGTTACACCAGTGAAGGAGTGCTGAGTGAGTTTGGTTTTAGTTAGTTAGTGAGTTAGTTTGGAGGGGGACACCAGAAATGGGTTTCACACATTGTACCCATGTGGCCAATGAAGTAAATGTCTACATTACTGCGGTTTTTCCTCCCCCATTAAGCGGACCCTCCATGACATAACTGGAATAGTCATTAAAGCGACGCTAAACGCAACTCACTCACTTGCAGATAATCAGCGTTTGAAATTAACGACGGTCCTTAGGCCCGAAGCCGACTGAAAACCACTCGGATCCACAGCTTTTGTTTTCTGCAGGTCCTTATGTCCGACAGCTTTTACATCCCCAATAACTAATTAAGAGTATTTTTTCCATATTAAAATATAGGGTTTATATATTGTGATGAGGACCCGCAACCATTATGGTTCTGGGTCCTTAGGGCCTGCAGCTTTTCAGTGTTAAAGGCAAGCACTGGTGTGTGATAGTTGCTGAGGTACATGTGCATTGAAACTACCTGTTATGTCGCTTAAAAGTCTTTCTACGGGTGTTTGCAACAACCCGCAAAAGTTGCCGATTACCTCGTTCGTCCGATTTTCTTGGCCTGTCACGTCGCGGTGTCTTTCTATAAAGAGACGGTTCTGATAACGTTTCAGAAATTTTGCAATTGTGAATCTGTTAATTCCCAATGTTTCAGCAATTTTTGGTCTACAAACGTTTTGATGCAAAAACGGAAGAATTATTTCTTTCTTTTGTACCGTTAATTTCTGTCGCCTTCGAGTGATAGCGAAGCAGACAAGTGAAAAAAGGGAGATAAATCTAAACAAAAGCGATAACAGATTATCCGGTGCTAACCTAAACATGACACCCATGAAAAAGACTCATAACGTATGCCAATTACTTTGGTCAGGGCCATCTTGTGGAAATACGTTTGGCCCTTGGGTATGGTGGATGGTCAGGCGTTAACTGGTGGGTCGTTTATGTAATTAAAGTAGTTGAGCCTTGAATGTTGGATAGTCGGGCTTGTATGTTCAACTGATGGGCATGTATGCTGGATAGTCGGGCTTGTATGTTCAACTGATGGGCATGTATGCTGGATAGTCGGGCTTGTATGTTCAGTTGATGGGCATGTATGCTGGATGGTCAGGCGTTAACTGGTGGGTCGTTTAAGTAATTAAAGTAGTTGAGCCTTGAATGTTGGATAGTCGGGCTTGTATGTTCAACTGATGGGCATGTATGCTGGATGGTCAGGCGTGTATGTTCAGTTGATGGGCATGTATGCTGGATAGTCGGGCTTGTATGTTCAACTGATGGGCATGTATGCTGGATGGTCAGGCGTGTATGTTCAGTTGATGGGCATGTATGCTGGATAGTCGGGCTTGTATGTTCAACTGATGGGCATGTATGCTGGATAGTCTGGCTTGTATGTTTAGTTGATGGGCATGTATGCTGGATAGTCGGGCTTGTATGTTCAACTGATGGGCATGTATGCTGGATAGTCTGGCTTGTATGTTTAGTTGATGGGCATGTATGCTGGATAGTCGGGCTTATATGTTCAACTGATGGGCATGTATGCTGGATAGTCTGGCTTGTATGTTTAGTTGATGGGCATGTATGCTGGATAGTCGGGCTTGTATGTTCAAATGATGGGCATGTATGCTGGATAGTCGGACGTGTATATTCAACTGATGGGCATGTATGCTGGATAGTCGGGCTTGTATGTTCAGTTGATGGGCATGTATGCTGGATAGTCGGGCTTGTATGTTCAACTGATGGGCATGTATGCTGGATGGTCAGGCGTTAACTGATGGGTCGTTTAAGTAAAGTAGTTGAGCCTTGAATGTTGGATAGTCGGGCTTGTATGTTCAACTGCTGGGCATGTATGCTGGATGGTCAGGCGTGTATGTTCAGTTGATGGGCATGTATGATGGATAGTCGGGCTTGTTTGTTCAACTGATGGGCATGTATGCTGGATGGTCGGGCTTGTATGTTCAGTTGATGGGCATGTATGCTGGATAGTCGGGCTTGTATGTTCAACTGATGGGCATGTATGCTGGATAGTCGGGCTTGTATGTTAAGTTGATGGGCATGTATGCTGGATAGTCGGGCTTGTATGTTCAAATGATGGGCATGTATGCTGGATAGTCGGACGTGTATGTTCAACTGATGGGCATGTATGCTGGATAGTCGGGCGTTTGATGGTCGGAACTGTAAGATGGATGGTCGGATGTGTCCAAGTAGGGAGGTGTTTGCTGAGTCATGTCGTCTGTTTATGTTGCTGGCGCACCTCAACCTGAATAATAATGACCCAAATTACAATCAATACAATATATTGCCCATATTTGGTAACCTCTCTATCTGTCCATATTTCCTTACAGGTTGATTCCCTCAATGGCGCGACAGAAACTGTTCATATCATCAGTGTTGACTGTGTGCCTACTCGGAGGGCTCGGGGTGGTGATCATCAAGCCGTTCCTTCTTCAGCAAGGTATCCCTACAATGCCAGATAGAGAGGAAAGTAAGGACACCCACGTCAAGGCAGCTGAGAAGTTCAGAAAACAGAGGAATTATCTGTCTGAAACCCTGAACAGGGTCAAACAGGAGATCGCAGTCATGAGTTGTGAAATGACTGAACTTTACGCCAAACTTAACAGGGTATGTATAGAAATATTTGCTTTGTCCTTGTGAGGTTTTATACTCTTCGTTTCGACGTTTTATTGAGCGGATGTATTGACGTAGTGCTGCAACGAATAACAGTGTTACTTTTACTTTTAGTAAAACAGTAGAACATGTTAGAGGCGAGAGTAATATTACAAAAGAATTAGTGGTAAGGAAAAAGCGGTTGTTTTAACTGTGCTCATCGCAAATGTCCTTCACCTACAGACGCTGCCGTCCGTGTCCGCCGCGGGGGGATGGTGCAGACAGACAAGCACGTCCGATGGCGGCTCACATGTGTGTGATAAAAGGCTAGCAGAGCAACTATCTATATTCTTCCAAAATCAAAGAGTGGCAAGTTTCGGGGATGGTCCAGGTGACTACAAAAAATACCTAGATTCTACAGGTCGACTCCTTATCTACGATGCTTTTGATGGTGCTCCCTATGGACCGGAGACGAGCGGTGGGGTGGTCCGGTTTTTAGATCTGACTGCGCCGCAGTACGGACTTCCGGTTTATGACTGGATCGTTAGCCTCGAAGTGGCAGAACATATTCCATCTAAATACGAAGCGATATATGTGGACAATATCGCGAGGCACGCCAAGACAGGTATTGTTTTGAGCTGGGCAGTACCTGGCCAAGGCGGCCTTTCGCACGTTAACAACAGGCCATTGTCCTACGTACAGCGCGTTCTGTCAGACAAGGGCTTTGAACCTGACATGGCAGCTAGTGACGTCCTTCAAAAACAGGCCACTCTATCTTGGCTGAAAAAAAATGTTTATGTTTACAGAAGACGAAATAATAGTGAAGCAATCCATGACGACGCATAAATGAACTGAACGGCATTAGGACAGGTGAGAAGTCAGGCTTCACACGACAATAACAGATGACATTACACTACTATAAGTTCGTGCTCTATAGTTCGTTTGGGTTCAAATGAAAACAATGACGTTTAATGATCGATCAAGAAACGTCAGATTTCAGATCCTGTTGGGAACAGAGGTTTCAGGACCGTGTGTCTTATTAGTAACGACTTAGTAATAAAAAACGTTGCCATACGTAGTAATTAGATATATAATACATATAATATTATGACTATTGGAATAACTACCACCCCCGCCCGACTCTCCTACCTGGGAAATGAACACAAAATAAGTAGTAATGGAGATCAGTAGGCACCTTTGTGAACAACAAATTACCTTATACATATGGTTTACTTTGGATATACACTCACACTACTTCCTCCAATAAGTCTCTTCCAAATATTGTCCTGTTTGTAAGTGTGTGTGTGTGTGCGCGCGACTCTCCTACCTGGGAAATGAACACAAAATAAGTAGTAATGGAGATCAGTAGGCACCTTTGTGAACAACAAATTACCTTATACATATGGTTTACTTTGGATATACACTCACACTACTTCCTCCAATAAGTCTCTTCCAAATATTGTCCTGTTTGTAAGTGTGTGTGTGTGTGCGCGCGAGTGCGTGTGTGTGTGTGTGTATGTGTGAAGGTATGATTTCACATATGTAGTGTATATATACAGTCAAGTCACAATGTATATCATTAACAATTATGATGGTTGTTTCCCGTCACCAAAAGTAAATGAAGCGTTGGTAAAATTGTCAGTTGTCTCCCTTAGCTTTTAACATACTGCCGTCTTGTTTGTGTGCACTTTAGAATATATGGTCCTAAAGCTATGTGAAGTTATGAAACATTCCTTCATTCGGGCCCGACAAGTTTTTTGCTGGGATGAACCATAAACACAGTGTATCTATATGTCCTGCTATGCGTTCAGGTGTTAAGGTCAGTCTGGCCACGTACCAACAAATCATCATCGTCACCATCATCTTACGACGCTCTGATTAATCATGTTTAAGAAAAATATTTCATCACAATGGTAGAGCACACAAAACTCTATGTATTCATGAGTTACATTTGTTGGTAATCTAATGAAAATAAAAGAGTTGAATCTGAAGCATTTCAAACATATTCCACAGGAGTAGCTTGTCCTCAAACAGACGAGAATTCATCGCCATGTATCAGTGTGTACCACAAGACGCCACAGATTATGATTACATGTTGGCAGTTTGGTTAACCAAATACGTTTTTTCAATGGGAGGCTGGTCAAATTGGATTCTAAGTTGAGAGTTTTCTAATATATATAAAGAGCAGTATTTACCTTTTAATGAATTTTGGAGGTTAGCATTCCATTGATCTGTAAGTGACTGGTCATTTAACATAGTTTTCAGCATGCGGAAGGAAGACTTTGGTACGTACACGTTGTAGGTTCTTATATTAATCCATATCTGAGGTGTGTTCCTGTCTGAACAGAAATGTGCGTGACAGAGTGTATATACAATCCCTGTATGTACCTGCATGTGTGTGTGTGTGCGTGCGTGCGTGTGCGCGTGCCTGTGTGATCGGGGAGCGTGCACGGGATGCGTCACGTGTATGGTGACATATGTCTTCGATGTGAATGTGTTTGTACGTACATATGTAAAAAGGCTTGCTATATATGGATGTCTGTTCAGACAATTATATCTGATTATCTATAATCTAAATATTTTTAACTTCTCGTAGGCCTGGTGGTCGCATGCCGGATGCCGTTTTAGTATAACAGTTTGTTTTGTGTAATATGTGTATTTGTAAATAAAATAGTGTTCTTCTCGTTCTTCTTAATAAAAAACATGACGATATCGGTTGGAACACTTGTAGTATTTGGAGAACGAAAATGATTTCATACTTCATAATGAACTGGCACAGTACCACTGTTCATGCTGCCATGTGCAGTTGAAGATACTGAGATACATACCGTGTGATGAAAGGGATCACAGAACATTATACTGTTTCATCTTTCAGTGGCATATAGAAACTAGTAAGATCATTAGGAACACATTTTATGGATTTAAACTTGCAATAATCCATAAAATGTGTTCCACTTCAACATAATAATTGCATAAATGATGCATTGATGACACATGTAATGATGAGAAATAAATAATTACTATGTTAATTAACCAGCAGCTTCAACTTGGTACATGTAGATTATATCAGTTAGATACTCAACTGACGAGGCTACTTTATCTGTTAATTTATTATCCCTCCAGGCAGGTATTTCCCAGCATTGTTTACTCACGAGGGTGATTCACTGAGGTAATATGAGCCATACTATATTATGTGATTGTATGTTAAGTAGATCTTGAAGAACAATCGACATGTGGGCAACTTGCCTGAGAAAATTCATCAATGTTATAATGCATTTTAGACGGAAGACATGCTCGACATGGACAAATGGTATACGTATAAATATAGTATTTATAAAAAAAGAAGTTTCTATTAATAGTTGCTATACAGAGAAATCAGCCTCTTTGAGATTTATTTTCTGCACACATATATAAACTATAGCGGCCCAGAGGTACAGATAAGCTGCTAATTAAAGTACGCAAATATTTATGTGAAAACTCAATTCCTATCTTTTGCGTACAAGTACGCTTGAAGTTTGTAAATATTCAATAAATTTGATCTTACATGCGTACATACAAAATAGATCAAATAACTAACGTATATTGAGAGGTTCTATTTCAGCACATGAACTTGGCAGATTGCAGTCTTTCTTATCGTTTCTCATATTACACATATAAATAACAAACATATAAACAACATTTTATGCTTATATTTTTACAATTAATGGAAAATGGCAAAATACCCAATTGAGTTTGAGTGAGGTGGGTACAATTTATTTGGTTACTCAAAGGAAAATTCGGATACCTAATTGATATGAACACAAGCGAGTATATAACTCAATGACCCAAAAAGTTATCTGTGGCTCTGACTATAGCAGTAACTTAAAGAGATGTACAATAAATCTTGACAGGTCTTTTAAATCAGAGGTTTCTTTGGAAAATAGCAGAACTTAACCCTGGCCAACTTTGGAAACCACATCAATAAATAGATAAAAGAAAGATCTAGATAGTCATGCAGTTTCAAAAGATTGGGCATCTCAAAAATGAACCTGCTCAAGCAGACCTTACCTTTTGAACTTTAAGATTGGAAATTACGGAATTATATAGACAGTAGGATGACTTATCCACTTATATAAAGTTTGTTAAATAATTAAACTAATTTGATATTTAGAAGTCAATTTATATGCCAAAATATGGATAATTGTCATTGCAAAATGAAGCATTTATTCGGGATAATAGTGGTTTTTCATATGCGGAACGTAAGCAATGTATGTTTCATCACTGGTGTGTCAGCAAGTAGAAATGTGTAGACTGTGCCAAAATGATATGTCGCTCGGTCACAATTGCATAATTTAGCTACCCGCTGTTTGAAAAAGTGCCAAAAAATGTTGTATATTTAACGCAGTATGTAGATGCTCTATTTCTTTGCAAACATGTAGAAGATAGTCTTTGCCGTATAACATAAAAAATAAATAAATCAGCATAATGTGGGCATACAAAAGCGAAGTGAATTTCATCTTCTATAGCCGAGTTACATAATGGACATATCCTTAAACGTCTCTCTATTGAAAGTCGTCTGCCCTTATTTACTGATAAGTATAACAAGCCCAATCGAAAATTGACAAATGTGCGTGTGATAATTCTAGATGTCAATACAGATAGATATAGTTCTGGTTGAATTAAGCTCTTATGTGATCTATACAACTGATATCTTGAACTATTGTCTAGACAGGAATGCCATTCTTGATAATACATGCTAACAGATTGTTCTCGAAATTTCTTAAGAAATAGATTAATATTACCAACTGTTTCATTTAGCCACACAAATCCAAAGCCATGAGAAAATAAAAGATTTCCAATATGAGAGGCCCATGTTGTCTTACCCCTCTCATCTAAATGTACAAGCATGTTATAAGCTAGTTTTGGGATTCTTTGATTCAGGTAGGTAAGGAACGGTTCAACCATCGTCTGTAAATGGAAGATACAAGAAACACAAATATGTTGTCACAGTAGTTTTATTATATGCATTAGTCAGTGAACCGTATGAGGAAATACGGAAGTAGGTACATGGCATGTGGCAAATCTCCAGGATATGGTCTATTTTATGACATGATGAAATCCACACCTCTCCACTTGGATGCAGTAGGTACTTTAACAATTAAAGAGAAACAAATGATTTACCAGGCATGTGAATTTCTCATTGTTGGTGAATATGTGAGATCGACCAAAACAGATGAACTGAAATATGTTTTATAGGTCACTTTTTAAAAGTTCCCACAGCTGTCTAAGACGGTGATCGGAATAAAAGTCATGGGGAAAAAGGTCATCGGAAAGAGACTATTATAAAATACCCTGTTCTCCAGTTATTTACTTTGTTTTTACTGAATTTTATAAATACTATTTCACTTTCATCATCAATAATAAAAACATCCTGTTCTCCAGTTATTTGCAAAAACTAATTCAACAACAACTGTTTTAAAAACGTCCTGTTCTCCATTTACTTTGTTTATAGTGTATTTTATAAATACTATTTCAGTTTAATTTTCAAATATTCTTCAGTAATAAAAACATCCTGTTCTCCAGTTATTTACAAAAACTATTTCACTTTCAAGTTAATTATTCCTTTCAGTGTGATGCTGTAAGCAATTGGATCTTATCAAAACTTTTTTGAGTTCATGACTTTTTTTCCTATGACTTATTTTCCAATCCAAATCCATGACTTTTTTTCCCAGGACATTTTTTCCTAAAACCCCACAGAAAATAGCAATGTCTGTGTATAGGATTGTATTAAACTGCACAGTGCCATTCCAGTTTTCAATATGTATACGGCGATCTGACGTTTAGCAGGACATATCAACAATATCGAGCTGAAATCTGAAGTGATCCAGAAATTTAATCAGGTGAGTAAGTCTTACGGGTAGTGTAAGATTTGCATCAAGTGGGTGGAAATTCAACAGAGCTTCTTTATCAGTTGTGAGGTCTTTAGTCATGACAACACGAACATCACGTGCGCTTCCATGCATCAGAGCGAATGGTGTCAGACCGCCCGCCGAAACATGTAAGATGGCTGCCATTTCGTCTTGTGACCCGAAAGAAAAATTCCTGTAAGCTTTTAGCTTGAGCCGAAGTCTTTTCAAATCCAGATCATTTTGTTCGTCACAGATAACCAAGTAAAAATGACCTCTTCTATCTTTGAGAAACAAGTTCTTGCAGAAAACCTCACCTGTACAGACGTGCCTGTCTCTCCGGGGTTTGTATGGAACCGGTTTGGACTGAACGCCAAACCCTAACAGCAAATTCATCAGATCCAGAATACCTGGGTGGCTTGAGGATACATCACCGTCATCGATGGTATTTGTGTCCGCAATGTTGACAGGGGCAAATTCACCAAGGTTAGAGATACATAGAGCTGAGGAAACACCAGGAGGTTGTGAGAATATCATATTGTATCCCCGTCTGTGAGGCCCACAGCAAGTCCCGCTGTCTGGGACTTGCCGTAAGCCGGGCGTTGCCATCTGTACCCCTTCACTTCCCATGACATCTTCTGATATCCCTGGAGCCTCCTCGAGACTCCTCATTGGACAGGTCATCTCGGCACTGGGGTCTCGGTTGGTCCTCAGATGTGGCTGAGCCCATCACATTACGGTGTGTCTGTTGTCGATCATGGCCGCATTGTGTGAATACCATATTGTGTCCCCATCCCCGTCTGTGAGGCCCACAGGAAGTCCCGCTGTCTGGGACTTGCCGTAAGCCGGGAGTTGCCATCTGTACCCCTTCACCTCCCATGACATCTTCTGATATCCCTGGAGCCTCCTCGAGGCTTCTCACTGGAGAGGTCATCTCGGCACTGGGGCTCGGTTGATCCTCAGGTGTGGCTGAGCCAATCACATTACAGTCTGCCTGTTGTCGATCATGGCCGCATTGAGATTCCTCGGTCTGGAACCAGGACTTGAAGAGGATACGACAGGACAGCTTCGGTCGCCCGAAGTGCCTGGCCACCTCCACTGAAGCCATCGTGGAGGTAAATTGGTGGATGACATATTGTCATCCCTCCCATCTTCACAGGACAGACTCGTCGCGTCATCTGTGATAAAACATAAATATATTATTACTGAGTTTTATATAGGCAACATATTCACAAGAGACATACTTCGATACACATGCGTTTTGTGGCACATATACAGACTAAGTGACGTTTTGTGGTACATACACAAATACGTCTTGTGGTACATACACATGTTTTGTGACATGTCATATGGTACATATATAATATGGCTTGTGATACACAGATAGCCTTGTGGTATACAGGTATGTATTTTGACGGCCCTAACACAGAAACTAGGAGTACATACGCGGTAAAACGGTTCTGAGGTTTGGAGCAAGTCAATAAATACACAAAATCTCAGTTTTATCGTAGACTGCAAAATCAGCTTACCGCCACAATCTGCCCCACAAATTGATATGTAGGAATCCCGCGGGTTTATGTGGAAACTGCCGGGGAATTACTGCACTACTGGGTCTGCATACTGTGTCCACGGTGTTACTGTCACTTCCTAGTAGCCCACCATCGTGATTCGTATCTCACTTGTTCATGGTTGAAATGCGTCCGTAAAATTATCAAATATGTCGACTTGGGAAATATCTTCAACACATAGTTCGATGTTAGGTGAGCTTGGACAATCCAGTCACAACGTTTACTTCTTCATGTTGATACTGCCGTCCGTTACTAAGTGATCGCTCTGTGGTGATCTCTCTGACTGCTGAACGACACTGACCGCCGAGCTATATATAGGACTGTCTTCCTTCACAGGTGACAGGTCGATAAATTATATAGTCAGCTGAAAGTCTATAACAGCCCGGTGGTGAGATATTCATATCCTTTAGCACTGGTACCCTGTATTCCAAACATCTGTAAAACAACATCAGTGCAAATATACTGTAATACCCCTAAAACAGACTCTCGTGATAGTGCCTTATCCATTTGCACCGCCTTGTGGTTCTAAATTTAGAAATGAGACAGGGGTTTGCAGTGGTATTTCATCAGCTATTGCGAAACTGCCATGGAGCCAGTTGTCTCCCTTACTACAGCCGCCGCATCGTGGTGAACTGATAATGTCGTGCCCTGTAAAAGTAACTTGTCTACCGAATATAATGATAAGGTTTGTTTTTTAAGTGTATGAGTTTGGACGTAAACGCACCAACTGGCCGTGTCCATATTCCGTACGTGGACTCCATGCGTATGTAATAACCAGTGTGAAGTTAATATTAGTTAAATTCCTCATACAACCAGGAGCCGGGCACTGCAAGATCTACCACCAAGGTTCGCTTTGATGATGTTTGCCATTATAATAGCTTTACAGACGTACTTAAGTACACATGGCTTCATACATTCAATCATTCAATGTGTGTGTATGTGTGTGTGTGAATTGTTGACCTGGTGCCTGCCAGATGTTATGTATTTATGCCAACTGTCAGCTGGATACGGACTGCGTCCAGTACCACTATGAACCTGTCGGTTGTATTCTGGGAAATGGAATGTCACACTCTATATCTTTAAGTTTTCAGTCATTTTGACTTCTGCCACTCTCTTTTTCCATATTGTTTTAGATCTTAGCGCTGAGGTGACTCACATACTTTAACGTAACGTTCTTGGCGACCAGGCTGCTTTGTGCAAGGACCAGATGAGAAAGTACCGAAAAGCAGTTGCTTAGACCTAAGAATAGCAAAAATCACACCTAAACAAAAGCACATTCTATTTTTAAAAAGGAGTAAACCTCAATAAATTACCAATTCAAGTCTGGCACGGTCAAACATGATATTCACAGTCTAACTTGGAAATCGGAATATTTTTGCCCTTTATGCTTTTAGTTGTAGGTTGTTTAACAAGTGGTGAGACTGACCACACGATGCCCGTCGATAACATAAAGACCGTCAGCGAAGAATGTTCTGACCAAGATCAGTAGGTGTGTTCGTTGTTCATTTCAAAGTTGAATTTAGAATATTACAAAAATACGTTTGTTGTATTTTATGGCCAGCTTGCATTAAGATATAAGCAATTATATACTAAGGAAATCTGTAGAATTTTAAAAAAAAAATCTACTTTCTAGAATTTCATTCAGACTACCAGATAAGATATCCCATACGTGTTTCACAAAATATACGTACTTTTTGACGTAAGCAGCCCGAGTTCCCACAATTATTGTCATTATAATGACAGGTGGACCAGCATTAAAATGTGGAAAAAACTATAACATCCACATACAATCAGTGAGTGCCCTTTATTTTTTTTATAGTGTTCAGATTTCATATGCCATCATATATGTTTCTTGAATGAATGTCGAAAATGTGTTGGTAAAACAAGTATATAAGAAATGTAAAAATATAACACATGAATTTCTAATATTTATTACAAGTAAAATCTAACATAAACTGTCCAAAACGTAGGAAACTGCGTTTAATTTATTATTTTCTTCGGTTGAGGCTGACGCCTCGCACAATGATTTTACTTAAGTTATTAATAGCCTGGTTGAACCCCGAGGACTGTCTGATGTTAGCTTCCATCCCCAGCTCACCTGTGGTCTGATAGAAACAACTACGTCTTACAAATACTTAGGAGTTTACTTTACAAACAACCTATCGTGGTCCTTACATGTCAGAAATGCATCGATGCAAGCAAAGAAAATACTAATTGGTATTATTAGATATATTTATATTCTAGGTGACTTGTCACACAAATCATATTTTAGAATCTTTGATGCTAAGATTAGTCCTATACGTCTATATGGTTCTGAGGTTTGGGGACTACAAACATTTGAAAAAGTACATTTATATGCAATAAAAAGATCCCTTGGGGTTAAAGTTACTACTTCAAACATAATGGTTTATTGTGAATGTGGTAGGTTTCCATTATTTGTTGAATCTAAAATGAAAGTAGTAAAATATTGGTTAAAAATCTTAAATATGCCATCTTACAGATTACCCCAAAAATGTTACAATATGATCATTTTGTACGATAGAAATTGAAAACGTAATTGGGTCACAGATGTCAAAAATTTGCTATTTTCTGCTGGTTTCGGTAATATATGGCTAGAACAGTGCATAGACTCGCATCCAAATTTTCTCATATCCATTAAACAAAGGTTACAAGATATATATCTCCAGACTTGGCTTGACCAATTATCTGTATCAAATAAATGTTTCTATTACAGAATGTTTAAGCAATCTATATACAATGAAACCTATCCATCATCTTTGAATGTAAGGAAATATAGAATCACGCTTACAAAATTTCGTTGCTCCTCCCATGATTTGTTAATAGAAACAGCTAGATATATTGGAATAAAACAAGACGATAGAATATGTAAAATGTGTGACTTGAATCTAATTGAAGATGAATATCATTTTCTTTGTTTGTCCAGCCTACCACAATTTAAGAAATAAGTATATTAAGAAATATTACTTTGAAGATCACAATATTTATAAATTTATATCTCTGTTAACCTACTCTAGAAAGGAACACCTGGAAAAGTTGTCAATGTTCCTATACCATGGCTTTCTACACAGGAGAAATGTACTCTCTACTGCCTAATAACAATATAGTCAGTATACATGTACCCTGTGTCCTCTTAAAGACTTGGGACTAGATATTCCCGGACGCCAGCACGTGTAGTCCATTTTGTTGTGGCAGGTCACGTGGCAGCCATAAATAGTGTCCTGTGTGGCACAGTGTCCGGCAAATACAACCTCTGTCCTGTTCGTATATTTCACAGATATGCTGAGTGAATATTGAATGTATGCTAAATGTACATATAAACTTCGTAGACAGTTGTGATGGATGTATTTGTCCCACGTGGTAGGTCATAATAACGGATTGCAAGACCAGATTCATACCAGACACCGAGGACACCGAGGACAATGCTTGTGTCACTATTAGATCAGTGTGTTCAACAGTTTGGGAGCAGTTTGAAGCTGACATGATATGACTGGAGTGTTCAACAATTTGGGAGCACTTTGAAGCTGACATGATATGACTGGTTCCCTGTGCAACTATTGTCGCTGATGCTACTGGACATCGCTGATGATGCGGTTATTGTAGATTTTACGATCGCTTCTGGAGGTCCTGCAAGCGGGCCATCGTAAGGAACAAACCCGTGAACAGATGAACAGGAAATGTATTTTAGGGCTCCTCTGGGCAGCAGACCTATATAGTCTGTTTGCAACGAAAACGTACCGATGAATTTCAATTGAAACCAAAAAGTAAAACAAATAAAGTGAAATTACGACTGCGAATCCTCATAATTTTACCTTGCCAATTGAACATTTAAATCTCAGAATTATATTCAACTTAGGATAAAAGTTGTTTAACAAACGATCATAGTTTCACATCGCTATTGTTGGTTTGTATTACAAGGGGGTATGCACATCAAATGAAACACCGAGAACGACAAGGGTTGTTCTAAGTTAACGCTCTTAACGTACCGCACGTGCATTTGTTTCACTGTTCCAACTACTGCGCTTACCCCATTGTAATAAAGAAAGAGAGAGAGGAGGAGGAATACGAACCCCCCCCTTGAAAATGACTTAAGACCACATTGAACCCCCCATCCCCCCACCCCCTTCTCAAAATTTCTGGATCCGCCCATGTACTCCCCTTAACAATCTCTAGGCTCTAGGCCCAATAGCAAATATCAATAGCAAGTTTGACAGCAAATATCTCAAGAACTAATTGTTCCAACACTTCCAAATCTCTTGTACAGATGCACAATCGAATTCCCAACAATTTTGCCTGGACGGGTCAAGTCCCTTAAACGTACACTTTGGCAGTTATTTTTGTTTTCAGTTTTTGGCCATGTTTTTCAGCAGTTTTCTGAATAGTTTGCTCCCAAAATGTGCAAATTCTGAACAAAAACAGAACACTAATTGTTTTGACCGTAGATCCAAGAACAACTGAGATACAGCCTTTTAAAGAGGGAACTATTTCTTCTCCGGAACTTCTTAAAAAGGTACATCAAACCCGCGACCCCGTGGGCTGTATTTGGAAGATCCGCTCGCCTGTCAAAAACGTGTTCTGGCTCCGTATTGGACGATGATTTCTAGCCCTCATACAATAGATAGAACTAAAGCCAAGGAGCCCTCATCGTTGCCTGTAACTATATTTAAGAGATGTAATTATACCCAAACCAATTTAATGAAAACCTTTAAGGGTTTAGAATGAGTATGATAATTAGGAAAAAGTAATGAAGATATATTTTGGAATGTGGGCGCATCCGACGAACTGATTGTGCGATTAGTAGTTGGGCTCTTTGATCCTATATTTTATTTGGGTTTAATCAGGCAATTGTCCAGATGATAACGAAGGTTTCAGTGAAGGGTTGTTGTTAATTTCTCCGCGAACTGTCGTTATATGTACGACTATTTCTGGGGTGGTGGCTCCTGTGCATAGAGCCCAGGTCATAAACTAGTTGAAGTTAAGTGGCGTTGGTCGGTGACAGTCCTTGGATGAGTCTCACCCATGGCAAGTGAGTTTGTTCAAGAATTGCCCTTTGTTCATCCAGCAGTGAATGGTACCTGATGAGATAGGTTTTACGACTGTTAACCTTATTGCGCCTTACATGCAGCTTGGGTTAACTGGGGAAATAACGTGTTACCGCCTTGAGCATGCACAAGTATTAGGATTTATTTATTAAAAGCCTATATTGATATTAATATTGATATCAGGTGTCTGTGGTAGTGACTGCGTCTGCGGTCTGGTTCGGGTGACCTGTGTGGGGTCTGGTTCAGGTGACCTGTGTGGGGGTCTGGTTCAGGTGACCTGTGTTGGGTCTGGCTCAGGTGACATGTGTGGGGTCTGGTTCAGGTGACCTGTGTGTGGGGTCTGGTTCAGGTGACCTGTGTGTTGGGATCTGGTTCAGGTGGCCTGTGTGTGGGGTCTGGTTCAGGTGACCTGTGTGTGGGGTCTGGTTCAGGTGACCTGTGTGGGATCTGGTTCAGGTGACCTGTGTGTGGGGTCTGGTTCAGGTGACCTGTGTGTGGGGTCTGGTTCAGGTGACCTGTGTGGGGTCTGGTTCAGGTGACCTGTGTGTGTGGGGTCTGGTTCAGGTGACCTGTGTGGGGTCTGGTGTGGTCTGGTTCAGGTGACCTGTGTGGGGGTCTGGGTGGTGACCTGTGTGGTCTGGTTCAGGTGACCTGTGTGGGATGTGGTTCAGGTGACCTGTGTGGGGTCTGGTTCAGGTGACCTGTGTGTGGGGTCTGGTTCAGGTGACCTGTGTGGGGTCTGTTCAGGTGACAGGTGGGGTCTGGTTCTGGTGACCTGTGTGGGGTCTGGTTCAGGTGACCTGTGTGTGTGGTCTGGTTCAGGTGACCTGTGTGTGGGGGTGTCTGGTTCAGGTGACCTGTGTGTGGGGTCTGGTCTGGTGTGTGGTCTGGACCTGTGTGTGTGGGGTCTGTTCAGGTGACCTGGTGACCTGTGTGTGGGGTGGGGGTCTGGTTCAGGTGACCTGTGTGTGTGGGGTCTGGTTCAGGTGACCTGTGTGTGGGGTGGTTCAGGGTGTGTGTGGGGTCTGGTTCAGGTGACCTGTGTGTGGGTCTGGTTCAGGTGACCTGTGTGGGGTCTGGTTCAGGTGACCTGTGTGTGGGGTCTGGTTCAGGTGACCTGTGTGTGGTCTGGTTCAGGTGACCTGTGTGTGGGGTCTGGTTCAGGTGACCTGTGTGTGGGGTCTGGTTCAGGTGACCTGTGTGTGGTCTGGTTCAGGTGACCTGTGTGGGGGTCTGGTTCAGGTGACCTGTGTGTGGGGTCTGGTGTTCAGGTGACCTGTGTGTGGGTCTGGTTCAGGTGACCTGTGTGTGGTCTGGTCTAGGTTCAGGTGACCTGTGTGTGACCTGGTGGGGTCTGGTTCAGGTGACCTGTGTGTGGGTCTGGTTCAGGTGACCTGTGTGGGGGGTCTGGTTCAGGTGACCTGTGTGTGGGTCTGGTTCAGGTGACCTGTGTGTGACCTGGTGGTCTGGTTCAGGTGACCTGTGTGTGGGTCTGGTTCAGGTGACCTGTGTGGGTGTCTGTTCAGGTGACCTGTGTGTGTGTGGGTCTGGTTCAGGTGACCTGTGTGTGGGTCTGGTTCAGGTGACCTGTGTGTGGGGTCTGGTTCAGGTGACCTGTGTGTGGGGTCTGGTTCTGGGTGACCTGTGTGTGGGGTCTGGTTCAGGTGACCTGTGTGTGGGGTCTGGTTCAGGTGACCTGTGTGTGGGGACCTGTCTGGTTCAGGTGACCTGTGTGTGGGGTCTGGTTCAGGTGACCTGTGTGTGGGTCTGGTTCAGGTGACCTGTGTGGGGGTCTGGTTCAGGTGACCTGTGTGTGGGGTCTGGTTCAGGTGACCTGTGTGTGGGGTCTGGTTCAGGTGACCTGTGTGTGGGGTCTGGTTCAGGTGACCTGTGTGTGGGGTCTGGTTCAGGTGACCTGTGTGTGGTCTGGTTCAGGTGACCTGTGTGTGGGTCTGGTTCAGGTGACCTGTGTGGGGTCTGGTTCAGGTGACCTGTGTGTGGGGTCTGGTTCAGGTGACCTGTGTGGGGTCTGGTTCAGGTGACCTGTGTGTGGTGTCTGGTTCAGGTGACCTGTGTGTGGGTCTGGTTCAGGTGACCTGTGTGTGGTCTGGTTCAGGTGACCTGTGTGGGGTCTGGTTCAGGTGACCTGTGTGTGGGGTCTGGTTCAGGTGACCTGTGTGGGTCTGGTTCAGGTGACCTGTGTGTGGGTCTGGTTCAGGTGACCTGTGTGTGTGGGGGGTCTGGTTCAGGTGACCTGTGTGTGGGGTCTGGTTCAGGTGACCTGTGTGTGGGAGTCTGGTTCAGGTGACCTGTGTGTGGGGTCTGGTTCAGGTGACCTGTGTGTGGGGGTCTGGTTCAGGTGACCTGTGTGTGGGGTCTGGTTCAGGTGACCTGTGTGTGGGGTCTGGTTCAGGTGACCTGTGTGTGGGGTCTGGTTCAGGTGACCTGTGTGTGGGGTCTGGTTCAGGTGACCTGTGTGTGGTCTGGTTCAGGTGACCTGTGTGTGGGGTCTGGTTCAGGTGACCTGTGTGTGTGGTCTGGTTCAGGTGACCTGTGTGTGGATCTGGTTCAGGTGACCTGTGTGTGGGGTCTGGTTCAGGTGACCTGTGTGTGGGGTCTGGTTCAGGTGACCTGTGTGTGGGGTCTGGTTCAGGTGACCTGTGTGTGGGTCTGGTTCAGGTGACCTGTGTGTGGGGTCTGGTTCAGGTGACCTGTGTGTGGGTCTGGTTCAGGTGACCTGTGTGGGATCTGGTTCAGGTGACCTGTGTGTGGGTCTGGTTCAGGTGACCTGTGTGTGGGTCTGGTTCAGGTGACCTGTGTGTGGTCTGGTTCAGGTGACCTGTGTGGGGGTCTGGGTTCTGGTGCAGGTGACCTGTGTGGGATCTGGTTCAGGTGACCTGTGTGGGGTCTGGTTCAGGTGACCTGTGTGGGGTCTGGTTCAGGTGACCTGTGTGGGGTCTGGTTCAGGTGACCTGTGTGTGGGTCTGGTTCAGGTGACCTGTGTGTGGGGTCTGGTTCAGGTGACCTGTGTGTGGGGTCTGGTTCAGGTGACCTGTGTGTGGGGTCTGGTTCAGGTGACCTGTGTGTGGGGTCTGGTTCAGGTGACCTGTGTGTGGGGTCTGGTTCAGGTGACCTGTGTGGGGTCTGGTTCAGGTGACCTGTGTGTGGGGTCTGGTTCAGGTGACCTGTGTGTGGGGTCTGGTTCAGGTGACCTGTGTGTGGGTCTGGTTCAGGTGACCTGTGTGTGGGTCTGGTTCAGGTGACCTGTGTGTGGGGATCTGGTTCAGGTGACCTGTGTGGGGTCTGGTTCAGGTGACCTGTGTGTGGGTCTGGTTCAGGTGACCTGTGTGTCTGGGTCTGGTTCAGGTGTGTGTGGGGTCTGGGTGACCTGGTGACCTGTGTGTGGTCTGGTTCAGGTGACCTGTGTGTGGTCTGGTTCAGGTGACCTGTGTGTGGTCTGGTTCAGGTGACCTGTGTGTGGTCTGGTTCAGGTGACCTGTGTGGGGTCTGGTTCAGGTGACCTGTGTGTGGGGTCTGGTTCAGGTGACCTGTGTGTGTGGTCTGGTTCAGGGTCTGGGTTCAGGTGACCTGTGTGGGGTCTGGTTCAGGGTGACCTGTGTGGGGTCTGGTTCAGGTGACCTGTGTGTGGGTCTGGTTCAGGTGACCTGTGTGTGGTCTGGTTCAGGTGACCTGTGTGTGGGGTCTGGTTCAGGTGACCTGTGTGGGGTCTGGTTCAGGTGACCTGTGTGTGGATCTGGTTCAGGTGACCTGTGTGTGGGGTCTGGTTCAGGTGACCTGTGTGTGGGGTCTGGTTCAGGGGGTCTGGTTCAGGTGACCTGTGTGTGGGGTCTGGTTCAGGTGACCTGTGTGTGGGGTCTGGTTCAGGTGACCTGTGTGTGGGTCTGGTTCAGGTGACCTGTGTGTGGGGTCTGGTTCAGGTGACCTGTGTGTGGGGTCTGGTTCAGGTGACCTGTGTGTGGGTCTGGTTCAGGTGACCTGTGTGGGGTCTGGTTCAGGTGACCTGTGTGTGGGGTCTGGTTCAGGTGACCTGTGTGTGGGTCTGGTTCAGGTGACCTGTGTGTGGGGTCTGGTTCAGGTGACCTGTGCGGGGTCTGAGTTGTGTGTGTTTCTGGTTCAGGTGACCTGTGTGTGGGGTCTGGTTCAGGTGACCTGTGTGTGGTCTGGTTCAGGTGACCTGTGTGTGGGGTCTGGTTCAGGTGACCTGTGTGTGGGGTCTGGTTCAGGTGACCTGTGTGTCTGGTTCAGGTGTCTGTGTGTGGGTCTGGTTCAGGTGACCTGTGTGTGGGAGTCTGGTTCAGGTGACCTGTGTGTGGGTCTGGTTCAGGTGACCTGTGTGGGGTCTGGTTCAGGTGACCTGTGTGGGGTCTGGTTCAGGTGACCTGTGTGGGGTCTGGTTCAGGTGACCTGTGTGGGGTCTGGTTCAGGTGACCTGTGTGTGGGTCTGGTTCAGGTGACCTGTGTGGTGGTCTGGTTCAGGTGACCTGTGTGTGGGTCTGGTTCAGGTGACCTGTGTGTGGGGTCTGGTTCAGGTGACCTGTGTGTGGGTCTGGTTCAGGTGACCTGTGTGTGGGGTCTGGTTCAGGTGACCTGTGTGTGGGATCTGGTTCAGGTGACCTGTGTGTGGGGTCTGGTTCAGGTGACCTGTGTGTGGGGTCTGGTTCAGGTGACCTGTGTGGGGTCTGGTTCAGGTGACCTGTGTGGGAGTCTGGTTCAGGGACCTCTGGTTTCAGGTGACCTGTGTGTGGGGTCTGGTTCAGGTGACCTGTGTGTGGGGTCTGGTTCAGGTGACCTGTGTGTGTGGGGTCTGGTTCAGGTGACCTGTGTGTGGGGTCTGGTTCAGGTGACCTGTGTGTGGGGTCTGGTTCAGGTGACCTGTGTGTGGGTCTGGTTCAGGTGACCTGTGTGGGGTCTGGTTCAGGTGACCTGTGTGGGGTCTGGTTCAGGTGACCTGTGTGTGGGGTCTGGTTCAGGTGACCTGTGTGTGGGGTCTGGTTCAGGTGACCTGTGTGTGGGGTCTGGTTCAGGTGACCTGTGTGTGTGTGGGTCTGGTTCAGGTGACCTGTGTGTGGTGTCTGGTTCAGGTGACCTGTGTGTGGGTCTGGTTCAGGTGACCTGTGTGGGGTCTGGTTCAGGTGACCTGTGTGTGGGGTCTGGTTCAGGTGACCTGTGTGTGGGGTCTGGTTCAGGTGACCTGTGTGTGGGTCTGGTTCAGGTGACCTGTGTGGGGGTCTGGTTCAGGTGACCTGTGTGTGGGGTCTGGTTCAGGTGACCTGTGTGTGGGGTCTGGTTCAGGTGACCTGTGTGGGGTCTGGTTCAGGTGACCTGTGTGTGGGGTCTGGTTCAGGTGACCTGTGTGTGGGGTCTGGTTCAGGTGACCTGTGTGTGGGGTCTGGTTCAGGTGACCTGTGTGTGGGATCTGGTTCAGGTGACCTGTGTGTGGGGTCTGGTTCAGGTGACCTGTGTGTGGGTCTGGTTCAGGTGACCTGTGTGGGGTCTGGTTCAGGTGACCTGTGTGTGGGGTCTGGTTCAGGTGACCTGTGTGTGGGGTCTGGTTCAGGTGACCTGTGTGGGATCTGGTTCAGGTGACCTGTGTGTGGGTCTGGTTCAGGTGACCTGTGTGTGGTCTGGTTCAGGTGACCTGTGTGGGGTCTGGTTCAGGTGACCTGTGTGTGGGGTCTGGTTCAGGTGACCTGTGTGTGGGTCTGGTTCAGGTGACCTGTGTGTGGTCTGGTTCAGGTGACCTGTGTGTGGTCTGGGTGTGTGGACCTCAGGGGGTCTGGTGGTCAGGTGACCTGTGTGTGTGGTCTCTGGTTCAGGTGACCTGTGTGTGGGGTCTGGTTCAGGTGACCTGTGTGTGGTCTGGTTCAGGTGACCTGTGTGTGTCTGGTTCAGGTGACCTGTGTGTGGGGTCTGGTTCAGGTGACCTGTGTGGGGGTCTGGTTCAGGTGACCTGTGTGTGGGGTCTGGTTCAGGTGACCTGTGTGTGGGGTCTGGTTCAGGTGACCTGTGTGGGGTCTGGTTCAGGTGACCTGTGTGTGGGGTCTGGTTCAGGTGACCTGTGTGTGGGGTCTGGTTCAGGTGACCTGTGTGTGGGGTCTGGTTCAGGTGACCTGTGTGTGGGGTCTGGTTCAGGTGACCTGTGTGTGGGGTCTGGTTCAGGTGACCTGTGTGTGGGGTCTGGTTCAGGTGACCTGTGTGTGGGTCTGGTTCAGGTGACCTGTGTGTGGGGTCTGGTTCAGGTGACCTGTGTGTGGGGTCTGGTTCAGGTGACCTGTGTGTGGGGTCTGGTTGAGGTTTGCGGTGTGGGGTCTGGTTCAGGTGACCTGTGTGTGTGTCTGGTTCAGGTGACCTGTGTGTGGGGTCTGGTTCAGGTGACCTGTGTGGGATCTGGTTCAGGTGACCTGTGTGTGGTCTGGTTCAGGTGACCTGTGTGTGGGGTCTGGGTGTGTGGGGTCTGGTGCAGGTGACCTGTGTGGGGATCTGGTTCAGGTGACCTGTGTGGGGTCTGGGTGTGTGGGGTCTGGTTCAGGTGACCTGTGTGTGACCTGTCTCTGGTTCAGGTGACCTGTGTGTGGAGTCTGGTTCAGGTGACCTGTGTGTGGGATCTGGTTCAGGTGACCTGTGTGTGGGGTCTGGTTCAGGTGACCTGTGTGTGGGGTCTGGTTCAGGTGACCTGTGTGTGGGGTCTGGTTCAGGTGACCTGTGTGTGGGGTCTGGTTCAGGTGACCTGTGTGGTCTGGGTTCAGGTGACCTGTGTGTGGGGTCTGGTTCAGGTGACCTGTGTGTGGGGGGTCTGGTTCAGGTGACCTGTGTGGGGTCTGGTTCAGGTGACCTGTGTGGGGTCTGGTTCAGGTGACCTGTGTGTGGTCTGGTTCAGGTGACCTGTGTGTGGGGTCTGGTTCAGGTGACCTGTGTGGGTCTGGTTCAGGGACCTGTCTGGTTTCAGGTGACCTGTGTGTGGGGTCTGGTTCAGGTGACCTGTGTGTGGTGGTCTGGTTCAGGTGACCTGTGCGGGGTGAGCTGTGTGTGTTTCTGGTTCAGGTGACCTGTGTGTGGTGTCTGGTTCAGGTGACCTGTGTGTGGTCTGGTTCAGGTGACCTGTGTGTGGTCTGGTTCAGGTGACCTGTGTGGGGGATCTGGTTCAGGTGACCTGTGTGTGGGGTCTGGTTCAGGTGACCTGTGTGTGGGGTCTGGTTCAGGTGACCTGTGTGTGGGGTCTGGTTCAGGTGACCTGTGTGTGGGGTCTGGTTCAGGTGACCTGTGTGGGGTCTGGTTCAGGTGACCTGTGTGTGGGTCTGGTTCAGGTGACCTGTGTGGGGTCTGGTTCAGGTGACCTGTGTGTGGGGTCTGGTTCAGGTGACCTGTGTGGGGTCTGGTTCAGGTGACCTGTGTGTGGGGTCTGGTTCAGGTGACCTGTGTGGGGTCTGGTTCAGGTGACCTGTGTGGGGGTCTGGTTCAGGTGACCTGTGTGTGGGGTCTGGTTCAGGTGACCTGTGTGTGGGGTCTGGTTCAGGTGACCTGTGTGTGGGGTCTGGTTCAGGTGACCTGTGTGGGGTGTCTGGTTCAGGTGACCTGTGTGTGGGGTCTGGTTCAGGTGACCTGTGTGTGGTCTGGTTCAGTCTGGTTCAGGTGACCTGTGTGTGGGAGTCTGGTTCAGGTGACCTGTGTGTGGGGTCTGGTTCAGGTGACCTGTGTGTGGGGTCTGGTTCAGGTGACCTGTGTGTGGGGTCTGGTTCAGGTGACCTGTGTGTGGGGTCTGGTTCAGGTGACCTGTGTGTGGGGGTCTGGTTCAGGTGACCTGTGTGTCTGGTCTGGTTCAGGTGACCTGTGTGTGTGTGGTCTGGTTCAGGTGACCTGTGTGTGGGGTCTGGTTCAGGTGACCTGTGTGTGGGGGTCTGGTTCAGGTGACCTGTGTGTGGGGTCTGGTTCAGGTGACCTGTGTGTGGGTCTGGTTCAGGTGACCTGTGTGTGGGTCTGGTTCAGGTGACCTGTGTGGGGTCTGGTTCAGGTGACCTGTGTGTGGGTCTGGTTCAGGTGACCTGTGTGTGGGGTCTGGTTCAGGTGACCTGTGTGGGTCTGGTTCAGGTGACCTGTGTGTGGGGTCTGGTTCAGGTGACCTGTGTGTGGGGTCTGGTTCAGGTGACCTGTGTGTGGGTCTGGTTCAGGTGACCTGTGTGTGGGGTCTGGTTCAGGTGACCTGTGTGTGGGGGGTCTGGTTCAGGTGACCTGTGTGTGGGGTCTGGTTCAGGTGACCTGTGTGTGGGGTCTGGTTCAGGTGACCTGTGTGTGGGGTCTGGTTCAGGTGACCTGTGTGGGGTCTGGGTTCTGGTTCAGGTGACCTGTGTGGGGTCTGGTTCAGGTGACCTGTGTGTGGTCTGGTTCAGGTGACCTGTGTGTGGGGTCTGGTTCAGGTGACCTGTGTGTGGGGTCTGGTTCAGGTGACCTGTGTGTGGGGTCTGGTTCAGGTGACCTGTGTGTGGGTCTGGTTCAGGTGACCTGTGTGTGGGGTCTGGTTCAGGTGACCTGTGTGTGGGGTCTGGTTCAGGTGACCTGTGTGTGGGGTCTGGTTCAGGTGACCTGTGTGTGGGGTCTGGTTCAGGTGACCTGTGTGTGGGGTCTGGTTCAGGTGACCTGTGTGTGGGAGTCTGGTTCAGGTGACCTGTGTGTGGGGTCTGGTTCAGGTGACCTGTGTGGGGGTCTGGTTCAGGTGACCTGTGTGTGGGTCTGGTTCAGGTGACCTGTGTGTGACCTGGTGTGGGGTGACCTGTCTGTTCTGGTTCAGGTGACCTGTGTGGGGTCTGGTTCAGGTGACCTGTGTGTGGGAGTCTGGTTCAGGTGACCTGTGTGGGGTCTGGTTCAGGTGACCTGGTTCTGGTTCAGGTGACCTGTGTGTGGGGTCTGGTTCAGGTGACCTGTGTGTGTGGTCTGGTTCAGGTGACCTGTGTGTGGGTCTGGTTCAGGTGACCTGTGTGTGGTCTGGTTCAGGTGACCTGTGTGTGGGATCTGGTTCAGGTGACCTGTGTGTGTGGGGTCTGGTTCAGGTGACCTGTGTGGGGTCTGGTTCAGGTGACCTGTGTGTGGGGTCTGGTTCAGGTGACCTGTGTGTCTGGTTCTGGTTCAGGTGACCTGTGTGTGGTCTGGTTCAGGTGACCTGTGTGTGTGGGGTCTGGTTCAGGTGACCTGTGTGTGGGTCTGGTTCAGGTGACCTGTGTGTGGGTCTGGTTCAGGTGACCTGTGTGTGGGTGTCTGGTTCAGGTGACCTGTGTGTGGGGTCTGGTTCAGGTGACCTGTGTGTTCAGGTGACCTCTGGTTCAGGTGACCTGTGTGTGTGTGGTCTGGTTCAGGTGACCTGTGTGTGGGTCTGGTTCAGGTGACCTGTGTGTGGGGTCTGGTTCAGGTGACCTGTGTGTGGGGTCTGGTTCAGGTGACCTGTGTGTGGGTCTGGTTCAGGTGACCTGTGTGTGGGGTCTGGTTCAGGTGACCTGTGTGGGGGTCTGGTTCAGGTGACCTGTGTGTGGTCTGGTTCAGGTGACCTGTGTGTGGTCTGGGTGTGTGGGGTCTGGTTCAGGTGACCTGTGTGGGATCTGGTTCAGGTGACCTGTGTGGGGTCTGGGTGTGTGGGGTCTGGTTCAGGTGACCTGTGTGGGGTCTGGTTCAGGTGACCTGTGTGTGGGTCTGGTTCAGGTGACCTGTGTGGGGTCTGGTTCAGGTGACCTGTGTGTGGGGTCTGGTTCAGGTGACCTGTGTGTGGGATCTGGTTCAGGTGACCTGTGTGTGGGGTCTGGTTCAGGTGACCTGTGTGTGGGGTCTGGTTCAGGTGACCTGTGTGGGGTCTGGTTCAGGTGACCTGTGTGTGGTCTGGTTCAGGTGACCTGTGTGTGGGGTCTGGTTCAGGTGACCTGTGTGGGGGGTCTGGTTCAGGTGACCTGTGTGTGGGTCTGGTTCAGGTGACCTGTGTGTGGGGTCTGGTTCAGGTGACCTGTGTGTGGGTCTGGTTCAGGTGACCTGTGTGGGGTCTGGTTCAGGTGACCTGTGTGGGGTCTGGTTCAGGTGACCTGTGTGTGGGGTCTGGTTCAGGTGACCTGTGTGTGGGGTCTGGTTCAGGTGACCTGTGTGTGGGTCTGGTTCAGGTGACCTGTGTGTGTGGTGTCTGGTTCTGGGTGACCTGTGTGTGGTCTGGTTCAGGTGACCTGTGTGTGGGTCTGGTTCAGGTGACCTGTGTGTGGGGTCTGGTTCAGGTGACCTGTGTGTGGGGTCTGGTTCAGGTGACCTGTGTGTGGGGTCTGGTTCAGGTGACCTGTGTGTGGGGTCTGGTTCAGGTGACCTGTGTGTGGGGTCTGGTTCAGGTGACCTGTGTGTGGTCTGGTTCAGGTGACCTGTGTGTGGTCTGGTTCAGGTGACCTGTGTGGGGTCTGGTTCAGGTGACCTGTGTGTGGGGTCTGGTTCAGGTGACCTGTGTGTGGGGGTCTGGTTCAGGTGACCTGTGTGGGGTCTGGTTCAGGTGACCTGTGTGTGGGGTCTGGTTCAGGTGACCTGTGTGTGGGTCTGGTTCAGGTGACCTGTGTGTGGGTCTGGTCTGGTTCAGGTGACCTGTGTGTGTGGGTCTGGTTCAGGTGACCTGTGTGTGGGGTCTGGTTCAGGTGACCTGTGTGTGGGTCTGGTTCAGGTGACCTGTGTGTGGGGTCTGGTTCAGGTGACCTGTGTGTGGTCTGGTTCAGGTGACCTGTGTGTGGTCTGGTTCAGGTGACCTGTGTGTGGGGTCTGGTTCAGGTGACCTGTGTGTGGGGTCTGGTTCAGGTGACCTGTGTGGGGTCTGGTTCAGGTGACCTGTGTGGGGTCTGGTTCAGGTGACCTGTGTGTGGGGTCTGGTTCAGGTGACCTGTGTGTGGGGTCTGGTTCAGGTGACCTGTGTGTGGGGTCTGGTTCAGGTGACCTGTGTGGGGTCTGGTTCAGGTGACCTGTGTGGTCTGGTTCAGGTGACCTGTGTGTGGGGTCTGGTTCAGGTGACCTGTGTGGGGTCTGGTTCAGGTGACCTGTGTGTGGGTCTGGTTCAGGTGACCTGTGTGTGGGGTCTGGTTCAGGTGTGTGTGGGTCCTGTGTGTGATCTGGTTCAGGTGACCTGTGTGTGGGATCTCAGGTTCAGGTGACCTGTGTGTGGAGTCTGGTTCAGGTGACCTGTGTGTGGGGTCTGGTTCAGGTGACCTGTGTGTGGGATCTGGTTCAGGTGACCTGTGTGTGTGGGTCTGGTGACAGGTGACCTGTGTGTGGGGTCTGGTTCAGGTGACCTGTGTGTGTCTGGTTCAGGTGACCTGTGTGTGGGGTCTGGTTCAGGTGACCTGTGTGTGGGGTCTGGTTCAGGTGACCTGTGTGTGGTCTGGTTCAGGTGACCTGTGTGGGGTCTGGTTCAGGTGACCTGTGTGTGGTCTGGTTCAGGTGACCTGTGTGTGGGAGTCTGGTTCAGGTGACCTGTGTGTGGGGTCTGGTTCAGGTGACCTGTGTGTGGGGTCTGGTTCAGGTGACCTGTGTGTGGGGTCTGGTTCAGGTGACCTGTGTGTGGGGTCTGGTTCAGGTGACCTGTGTGTGGGGAGTCTGGTTCAGGTGACCTGTGTGGGACTGGTTCAGGTGACCTGTGTGTGGGGTCTGGTTCAGGTGACCTGTGTGTGGGTCTGGTTCAGGTGACCTGTGTGGGAGTCTGGTTCAGGTGACCTGTGTGGGGGTCTGGTTCAGGTGACCTGTGTGTGGGGTCTGGTTCAGGTGACCTGTGTGTGGGGTCTGGTTCAGGTGACCTGTGTGTGGGGTCTGGTTCAGGTGACCTGTGTGTGGGGTCTGGTTCAGGTGACCTGTGTGTGGTCTGGTTCAGGTGACCTGTGTGGGGTCTGGTTCAGGTGACCTGTGTGTGGGGTCTGGTTCAGGTGACCTGTGTGTGGGTCTGGTTCAGGTGACCTGTGTGTGGGGTCTGGTTCAGGTGACCTGTGTGGGTCTGGTTCAGGTGACCTGTGTGGGGTCTGGTTCAGGTGACCTGTGTGGGGTCTGGTTCAGGTGACCTGTGTGGGGGTCTGGTTCAGGTGACCTGTGTGTGGTCTGGTTCAGGTGACCTGTGTGTGGGGTCTGGTTCAGGTGACCTGTGTGTGGGGTCTGGTTCAGGTGACCTGTGTGTGGGGTCTGGTTCAGGTGACCTGTGTGTGGGGTCTGGTTCAGGTGACCTGTGTGTGGGTCTGGTTCAGGTGACCTGTGTGTGGGGTCTGGTTCAGGTGACCTGTGTGTGGTCTGGTTCAGGTGACCTGTGTGTGGGGTCTGGTTCAGGTGACCTGTGTGGGGTCTGGTTCAGGTGACCTGTGTGGGGGTCTGGTTCAGGTGACCTGTGTGGGGTCTGGTTCAGGTGACCTGTGTGTGGGGTCTGGTTCAGGTGACCTGTGTGTGGTCTGGTTCAGGTGACCTGTGTGGGGTCTGGTTCAGGTGACCTGTGTGTGGGGTCTGGTTCAGGTGACCTGTGTGTGGGGTCTGGTTCAGGTGACCTGTGTGTGGGTCTGGTTCAGGTGACCTGTGTGTGGGGTCTGGTTCAGGTGACCTGTGTGTGGGGTCTGGTTCAGGTGACCTGTGTGTGGGGTCTGGTTCAGGTGACCTGTGTGTGGGGTCTGGTTCAGGTGACCTGTGTGTGGGGTCTGGTTCAGGTGACCTGTGTGTGGGTCTGGTTCAGGTGACCTGTGTGTGGGTCTGGTTCAGGTGACCTGTGTGTGGTCTGGTTCAGGTGACCTGTGTGGGGTCTGGTTCAGGTGACCTGTGTGGGGTCTGGTTCAGGTGACCTGTGTGGGTCTGGTTCAGGTGACCTGTGTGTGGGATCTGGTTCAGGTGACCTGTGTGTGGGTCTGGTTCAGGTGACCTGTGTGTGGGGTCTGGTTCAGGTGACCTGTGTGGGGTCTGGTTCAGGTGACCTGTGTGGGGTCTGGTTCAGGTGACCTGTGTGTGTGGTCTGGTTCAGGTGACCTGTGTGTGGGGTCTGGTTCAGGTGACCTGTGTGTGGTCTGGTTCAGGTGACCTGTGTGGGGGTCTGGTTCAGGTGACCTGTGTGTGGGGTCTGGTTCAGGTGACCTGTGTGGGGTCTGGTTCAGGTGACCTGTGTGGGGGTCTGGTTCAGGTGACCTGTGTGTGGTTCAGGTGACCTGTGGGTCTGGTTCAGGTGACCTGTGTGGGGTCTGGTTCAGGTGACCTGTGTGTGGTCTGGGTCTGGTTCAGGTGACCTGTGTGTGGGGTCTGGTTCAGGTGACCTGTGTGGGGGTCTGGTTCAGGTGACCTGTGTGTGGGGTCTGGTTCAGGTGACCTGTGTGTGGTCTGGTTCAGGTGACCTGTGTGTGGGGTCTGGTTCAGGTGACCTGTGTGTGGGGTCTGGTTCAGGTGACCTGTGTGTGTGGGTCTGGTCTCAGGTGACCTGTGTGGGGGTCTGGTTCAGGTGACCTGTGTGTGGGGTCTGGTTCAGGTGACCTGTGTGTGGGGTCTGGTTCAGGTGACCTGTGTGTGGGGTCTGGTTCAGGTGACCTGTGTGTGGGGTCTGGTTCAGGTGACCTGTGTGTGGGTCTGGTTCAGGTGACCTGTGTGGGGTCTGGTTCAGGTGACCTGTGTGTGGGTCTGGTTCAGGTGACCTGTGTGGGGTCTGGTTCAGGTGACCTGTGTGGGGGTCTGGTTCAGGTGACCTGTGTGTGGGTCTGGTTCAGGTGACCTGTGTGTGGGTCTGGTTCAGGTGACCTGTGTGTCTGGATCTGGTTCAGGTGACCTGTGTGTGGGGTCTGGTTCAGGTGACCTGTGTGTGGGGTCTGGTTCAGGTGACCTGTGTGTGGGGTCTGGTTCAGGTGACCTGTGTGTGGGGTCTGGTTCAGGTGACCTGTGTGTGGGGTCTGGTTCAGGTGACCTGTGTGTGGGTCTGGTTCAGGTGACCTGTGTGTGGGGTGTCTGGTTCAGGTGACCTGTGTGGGGTCTGGTTCAGGTGACCTGTGTGTGGGGTCTGGTTCAGGTGACCTGTGTGGGGTCTGGTTCAGGTGACCTGTGTGTGGGATCTGGTTCAGGTGACCTGTGTGTGGGTCTGGTTCAGGTGACCTGTGTGGGGGGTCTGGTTCAGGTGACCTGTGTGTGGGGGGTCTGGTTCAGGTGACCTGTGTGACCTGTGTGGGGTCTGGTTCAGGTGACCTGTGTGTGGGTCTGGTTCAGGTGACCTGTGTGTGGGTCTGGTTCAGGTGACCTGTGTGTGGGTCTGGTTCAGGTGACCTGTGTGTGGTCTGGTTCAGGTGACCTGTGTGTGTGGGTCTGGTTCAGGTGACCTGTGTGGGGTCTGGTTCAGGTGACCTGTGTGGGATCTGGTTCAGGTGACCTGTGTGTGGGGTCTGGTTCAGGTGACCTGTGTGTGGGGTCTGGTTCAGGTGACCTGTGTGTGGGGTCTGGTTCAGGTGACCTGTGTGGGATCTGGTTCAGGTGACCTGTGTGTGGGGTCTGGTTCAGGTGACCTGTGTGTGGGTCTGGTTCAGGTGACCTGTGTGTGGGGTCTGGTTCAGGTGACCTGTGTGTGGGGTCTGGTTCAGGTGACCTGTGTGGGGTCTGGTTCAGGTGACCTGTGTGTGGGGTCTGGTTCAGGTGACCTGTGTGTGGGGTCTGGTTTCAGGTGACCTGTGTGTGGGGGGTCTGGTTCAGGTGACCTGTGTGTGGGGTCTGGTTCAGGTGACCTGTGTGTGGGGTCTGGTTCAGGTGACCTGTGTGGGGTCTGGTTCAGGTGACCTGTGTGTGGGTCTGGTTCAGGTGACCTGTGTGTGGGGTCTGGTTCAGGTGACCTGTGTGTGGGGTCTGGTTCAGGTGACCTGTGTGTGGGGTCTGGTTCAGGTGACCTGTGTGTGGGGTCTGGTTCAGGTGACCTGTGTGTGGGGGTCTGGTTCAGGTGACCTGTGTGTGGGGTCTGGTTCAGGTGACCTGTGTGTGGGGTCTGGTTCAGGTGACCTGTGTGTGGGTCTGGTTCAGGTGACCTGTGTGTGGGGTCTGGTTCAGGTGACCTGTGTGTGGGGTCTGGTTCAGGTGACCTGTGTGTGGGGTCTGGTTCAGGTGACCTGTGTGTGTGGGTCTGGTTCAGGTGACCTGTGTGTGGGTCTGGTTCAGGTGACCTGTGTGTGGGGTCTGGTTCAGGTGACCTGTGTGTGGGTCTGGTTCAGGTGACCTGTGTGTGGGAGTCTGGTTCAGGTGACCTGTGTGTGGGTCTGGTTCAGGTGACCTGTGTGTGGGGTCTGGTTCAGGTGACCTGTGTGTGGGGTCTGGTTCAGGTGACCTGTGTGTGGGGTCTGGTTCAGGTGACCTGTGTGTGGGAGTCTGGTTCAGGTGACCTGTGTGTGGGGGTCTGGTTCAGGTGACCTGTGTGGGGTCTGGTTCAGGTGACCTGTGTGTGGGTCTGGTTCAGGTGACCTGTGTGTCTGGTCTGGTTCAGGTGACCTGTGTGTGGGGGTCTGGTTCAGGTGACCTGTGTGTGGGGGTCTGGTTCAGGTGACCTGTGTGTGGGTCTGGTTCAGGTGACCTGTGTGTGTGGTGTCTGGTTCAGGTGACCTGTGTGTGGGGTCTGGTTCAGGTGACCTGTGTGTGGGATCTGGTTCAGGTGACCTGTGTGTGGGGTCTGGTTCAGGTGACCTGTGTGTGGGGTCTGGTTCAGGTGACCTGTGTGTGGGTCTGGTTCAGGTGACCTGTGTGGGGTCTGGTTCAGGTGACCTGTGTGTGTGGTCTGGTTCAGGTGACCTGTGTGTGGGGTCTGGTTCAGGTGACCTGTGTGTGGGATCTGGTTCAGGTGACCTGTGTGTGGTCTGGTTCAGGTGACCTGTGTGGGGTCTGGTTGTGTGTGTGTGTGTGGAGTCTGGTTCAGGTGACCTGTGTGGGGGGTCTGGTTCAGGTGACCTGTGTGGGGTCTGGTTCAGGTGACCTGTGTGTGGGGTCTGGTTCAGGTGACCTGTGTGTGGGGTCTGGTTCAGGTGACCTGTGTGTGGGGTCTGGTTCAGGTGACCTGTGTGTGGGGTCTGGTTCAGGTGACCTGTGTGTGGGGTCTGGTTCAGGTGACCTGTGTGTGGATCTGGTTCAGGTGACCTGTGTGTGGGGTCTGGTTCAGGTGACCTGTGTGTGGGGTCTGGTTCAGGTGACCTGTGTGTGGGGTCTGGTTCAGGTGACCTGTGTGTGGGGTCTGGTTCAGGTGACCTGTGTGTGGGGTCTGGTTCAGGTGACCTGTGTGTGTGGACTGGTTCAGGTGACCTGTGTGGGTCTCTGGTTCAGGTGACCTGTGTGTGGGGTCTGGTTCAGGTGACCTGTGTGTGGGGTCTGGTTCAGGTGACCTGTGTGGGATCTGGTTCAGGGTTCAGGTGACCTGTGTGTGGTCTGGTTCAGGTGACCTGTGTGGGGTCTGGGGTGTCTGGTTCAGGTGACCTGTGTGGGGTCTGGTTCAGGTGACCTGTGTGGGGTCTGGTTCAGGTGACCTGTGTGTGGTCTGGTTCAGGTGACCTGTGTGTGGGTCTGTGTGTCTGGTTCAGGTGACCTGTGTGTGGGTCTGGTTCAGGTGACCTGTGTGTGGGGTCTGGTTCAGGTGACCTGTGTGTGGGGTCTGGTTCAGGTGACCTGTGTGTGGGTCTGGTTCAGGTGACCTGGTTCAGGTGTGTGTGGGTCTGGTTCAGTGTGGGTGTGGGGGTCTGGTTCAGGTGACCTGTGTGTGGGGTCTGGTTCAGGTGACCTGTGTGTGGGGTCTGGTTCAGGTGACCTGTGTGGGGTCTGGTTCAGGTGACCTGTGTGGGATCTGGTTCAGGTGACCTGTGTGTGGGGTCTGGTTCAGGTGACCTGTGTGTGGGGTCTGGTTCAGGTGACCTGTGTGTGGGGTCTGGTTCAGGTGACCTGTGTGTGGGGTCTGGTTCAGGTGACCTGTGTGTGGGGTCTGGTTCAGGTGACCTGTGTGTGGGGTCTGGTTCAGGTGACCTGTGTGTGGGGTCTGGTTCAGGTGACCTGTGTGTGGGGTCTGGTTCAGGTGACCTGTGTGTGGGTCTGGTTCAGGTGACCTGTGTGTGGGGTCTGGTTCAGGTGACCTGTGTGTGGGGTCTGGTTCAGGTGACCTGTGTGTGGGGTCTGGTTCAGGTGACCTGTGTGTGGGGTCTGGTTCAGGTGACCTGTGTGTGGGTCTGGTTCAGGTGACCTGTGTGTGGGGTCTGGTTCAGGTGACCTGTGTGTGGGGTCTGGTTCAGGTGACCTGTGTGGGGTCTGGTTCAGGTGACCTGTGTGGGGTCTGGTTCAGGTGACCTGTGTGTGGGGTCTGGTTCAGGTGACCTGTGTGTGGGTCTGGTTCAGGTGACCTGTGTGTGGGTCTGGTTCAGGTGACCTGTGCGGGGTCTGGTTGTGTGTGTGTGTCTGGTTCAGGTGACCTGTGTGTGGTGTCTGGTTCAGGTGACCTGTGTGTGGTCTGGTTCAGGTGACCTGTGTGTGGGGTCTGGTTCAGGTGACCTGTGTGTGGGGTCTGGTTCAGGTGACCTGTGTGTGGGGTCTGGTTCAGGTGACCTGTGTGTGGGAGTCTGGTTCAGGTGACCTGTGTGGGGTCTGGTTCAGGTGACCTGTGTGTGGGGTCTGGTTCAGGTGACCTGTGTGGGGTCTGGTTCAGGTGACCTGTGTGGGGTCTGGTTCAGGTGACCTGTGTGGGGTCTGGTTCAGGTGTTCAGGTGACCTGTGTGGGGTCTGGGTGTGTGGGGTCTGGTTCAGGTGACCTGTGTGTGGGTCTGGTTCAGGTGACCTGTGTGTGGTCTGGTTCAGGTGACCTGTGTGGGATCTGGTTCAGGTGACCTGTGTGTGGGGGTCTGGGTGTGTGTGGTCTGGTTCAGGTGACCTGTGTGGGGTCTGGGTGTGTGGGGTCTGGTGCAGGTGACCTGTGTGGGATCTGGTTCAGGTGACCTGTGTGGGGTCTGGGTGTGTGGGGTCTGGTTCAGGTGACCTGTGTGGGGTCTGGTTCAGGTGACCTGTGTGTGGTCTGGTTCAGGTGACCTGTGTGGGGTCTGGGTGTGGGGTCTGGTTCAGGTGACCTGTGTGTGGTCTGGTTCAGGTGACCTGTGTGTGGGATCTGGTTCAGGTGACCTGTGTGTGGGGTCTGGTTCAGGTGACCTGTGTGTGGGTCTGGTTCAGGTGACCTGTGTGTGGGGTCTGGTTCAGGTGACCTGTGTGGGTCTGGTTCAGGTGACCTGTGTGTGGGGTCTGGTTCAGGTGACCTGTGTGTGTGGGTCTGGTTCAGGTGACCTGTGTGGGTGTCTGGTTCAGGTGACCTGTGTGTGGGGTCTGGTTCAGGTGACCTGTGTGTGGGGTCTGGTTCAGGTGACCTGTGTGTGGGGTCTGGTTCAGGTGACCTGTGTCAGGTTCAGGTGACCTGTGTGTGGGGTCTGGTTCAGGTGACCTGTGTGTGTGGGATCTGGTTCAGGTGACCTGTGTCTGGTCTCAGGTGACCTGTGTGGGGTCTGGTTCAGGTGACCTGTGTGTGGTCTGGTTCAGGTGACCTGTGTGTGGTCTGGTTCAGGTGACCTGTGTGTGGTCTGGTTCAGGTGACCTGTGTGTGGGGTCTGGTTCAGGTGACCTGTGTGTGGGTCTGGTTCAGGTGACCTGTGTGTGGGGTCTGGTTCAGGTGACCTGTGTGTGGGGTCTGGTTCAGGTGACCTGTGTGGGGTCTGGTTCAGGTGACCTGTGTGGGGTCTGGTTCAGGTGACCTGTGTGTGGGGTCTGGTTCAGGTGACCTGTGTGTGGGGTCTGGTTCAGGTGACCTGTGTGGGGTCTGGTTCAGGTGACCTGTGTGTGGGGTCTGGTTCAGGTGACCTGTGTGTGGGGTCTGGTTCAGGTGACCTGTGTGTGGGGTCTGGTTCAGGTGACCTGTGTGGGGTCTGGTTCAGGTGACCTGTGTGTGGTCTGGTTCAGGTGACCTGTGTGGGGTCTGGGTGTGTGTGGGTCTGGTTCAGGTGACCTGTGTGTGGTCTCTGGTTCAGGTGACCTGTGTGGGGTCTGGTTCAGGTGACCTGTGTGTGGATCTGGTTCAGGTGACCTGTGTGTGGGGTCTGGTTCAGGTGACCTGTGTGTGGGGTCTGGTTCAGGTGACCTGTGTGTGGGTCTGGTTCAGGTGACCTGTGTGTGGGTCTGGTTCAGGTGACCTGTGTGTGGGGTCTGGTTCAGGTGACCTGTGTGTGGACCTGGTTCAGGTGACCTGTGTGTGTGGGTCTGGTTCAGGTGACCTGTGTGTGGGTCTGGGTCAGGTGACCTGTGTGTGGGGTCTGGTTCAGGTGACCTGTGTGTGGGTCTGGTTCAGGTGACCTGTGTGGGGTCTGGTTCAGGTGACCTGTGTGGGGTCTGGGTGTGTGTGGTCTGGTTCAGGTGACCTGTGTGGGGTCTGGTTCAGGTGACCTGTGTGTGGGTCTGGTTCAGGTGACCTGTGTGGGGGTCTGGTTCAGGTGACCTGTGTGTGGGGTCTGGTTCAGGTGACCTGTGTGTGGGGTCTGGTTCAGGTGACCTGTGTGTGGGGTCTGGTTCAGGTGACCTGTGTGTGGGGTTCTGGTTCAGGTGACCTGTGTGTGGGGTCTGGTTCAGGTGACCTGTGTGTGGGGGAGTCTGGTTCAGGTGACCTGTGTGTGGGGTCTGGTTCAGGTGACCTGTGTGGGGGTCTGGTTCAGGTGACCTGTGTGTGGGGTCTGGTTCAGGTGACCTGTGTGTGGGGTCTGGTTCAGGTGACCTGTGTGTGGGGTCTGGTTCAGGTGACCTGTGTGTGGGGTCTGGTTCAGGTGACCTGTGTGTGGGGTCTGGTTCAGGTGACCTGTGTGTCTGGGTCTGGTTCAGGTGACCTGTGTGTGTGGGGTCTGGTTCAGGTGACCTGTGTGGGGTCTGGTTCAGGTGACCTGTGTGTGGGGTCTGGTTCAGGTGACCTGTGTGTGGGGTCTGGTTCAGGTGACCTGTGTGTGGGGTCTGGTTCAGGTGACCTGTGTGTGGGGTCTGGTTCAGGTGACCTGTGTGTGGGGTCTGGTTCAGGTGACCTGTGTGTGGGGTCTGGTTCAGGTGACCTGTGTGTGGGGTCTGGTTCAGGTGACCTGTGTGTGGGGTCTGGTTCAGGTGACCTGTGTGGGGTCTGGTTCAGGTGACCTGTGTGGGGTCTGGTTCAGGTGACCTGTGTGTGGGGTCTGGTTCAGGTGACCTGTGTGGGATCTGGTTCAGGTGACCTGTGTGTGGGTGTCTGGTTCAGGTGACCTGTGTGTGGGGTCTGGTTCAGGTGACCTGTGTGTGGGGTCTGGTTCAGGTGACCTGTGTGGGTGTGGGGTCTGGTTCAGGTGACCTGTGTGTGGGGTCTGGTTCAGGTGACCTGTGTGGGTGTCTGGTTCAGGTGACCTGTGTGTGGGTCTGGTTCAGGTGACCTGTGTGTGGGGTCTGGTTCAGGTGACCTGTGTGTGGGGTCTGGTTCAGGTGACCTGTGTGGGGGTCTGGTTCAGGACCTGTGTGTGGGGTCTGGTTCAGGTGACCTGTGTGGGTCTGGTTCAGGTGACCTGTGTGGGGTCTGGTTGTGTGTGTTTCTGGTTCAGGTGACCTGTGTGTGGGGTCTCTGGTTCAGGTGACCTGTGTGTGGGGTCTGGTTCAGGTGACCTGTGTGTGGGGTCTGGTTCAGGTGACCTGTGTGTGGGGTCTGGTTCAGGTGACCTGTGTGTGGGGTCTGGTTCAGGTGACCTGTGTGTGGGGTCTGGTTCAGGTGACCTGTGTGGGGTCTGGTTCAGGTGACCTGTGTGGGGTCTGGGTGTGTGGAGTCTGGTTCAGGTGACCTGTGTGGGGTCTGGGTGTGTGGGGTCTGGTTCAGGTGACCTGTGTGTGGTCTGGTTCAGGTGACCTGTGTGTGGTCTGATTCAGTTGACCTGTGTGGGATCTGGTTCAGGTGACCTGTGTGTGGGGTCTGGGTGTGTGTGGTCTGGTTCAGGTGACCTGTGTGGGTTCAGGTGACCTGTGTGGGTCTGGTGCAGGTGACCTGTGTGGGATCTGGTTCAGGTGACCTGTGTGGGGTCTGGGTGTGTGGGGTCTGGTTCAGGTGACCTGTGTGTGTGTGTGGGGTCTGGTTCAGGTGACCTGTGTGGGGTCTGGTTCAGGTGACCTGTGTGTGGGGTCTGGTTCAGGTGACCTGTGTGTGGGGTCTGGTTCAGGTGACCTGTGTGTCTGGTCTCAGGTGACCTGTGTGTGGGTCTGGGTGTGTGTGTGTCTGGTTCAGGTGACCTGTCTGTTCAGGGGACCTGTGTGGGGTCTGGGTGTGTGGGGTCTGGTTCAGGTGACCTGTGTGGGATCTGGTTCAGGTGACCTGTGTGGGGTCTGGGTGTGTGTGGGTCTGGTTCAGGTGACCTGTGTGGGGTCTGGTTCAGGTGACCTGTGTGTGGGGTCTGGTTCAGGTGACCTGTGTGTGGGGTCTGGTTCAGGTGACCTGTGTGTGGGGTCTGGTTCAGGTGACCTGTGTGTGGGGTCTGGTTCAGGTGACCTGTGTGTGGGGTCTGGTTCAGGTGACCTGTGTGTGGGGTCTGGTCTGGTTCAGGTGACCTGTGTGTCTGGTTCAGGTGACCTGTGTGTGGGGTCTGGTTCAGGTGACCTGTGTGGGGGTCTGGTTCAGGTGACCTGTGTGTGGGGTCTGGTTCAGGTGACCTGTGTGTGGGGTCTGGTTCAGGTGACCTGTGTGTGGGGTCTGGTCTGGTTCAGGTGACCTGTGTGTGTGGTCTGGTTCAGGTGACCTGTGTGTGGGACTGGTTCAGTGTGTGGGGTCTGGTTCAGGTGACCTGTGTGTGGGGTCTGGTTGTGTAGGGGTCTGGTTCAGGTGACCTGTGTGTGGGGTCTGGTTCAGGTGACCTGTGTGTGGATCTGGTTCAGGTGACCTGTGTGTGGGTCTGGTTCAGGTGACCTGTGTGTGGGGTCTGGTTCAGGTGGTTGTGTGTGTGTGGGTCTGGTTCAGGTGACCTGTGTGTGGGTCTGGTTCAGGTGACCTGTGTGTGGGTCTGGTTCAGGTGACCTGTGTGTGGGGGTCTGGTTCAGGTCTGTGTTCAGGTGACCTGTGTGTGGGGGTCTGGTTCAGGTGACCTGTGTGTGGGGTCTGGTTCAGGTGACCTGTGTGTGGGGTCTGGTTCAGGTGACCTGTGTGTGGGTCTGGTTCAGGTGACCTGTGTGTGGGGTCTGGTCTGGTGTGTGTGTGTGTCTGGTTCAGGTGACCTGTGTGTGGGTCTGGTTCAGGTGACCTGTGTGTGGGGTCTGGTTCAGGTGACCTGTGTGTGGATCTGGTTCAGGTGACCTGTGTGTGGGGTCTGGTTCAGGTGACCTGTGTGTGGTCTGGTTCAGGTGACCTGTGTGTGGGTCTGGTTCAGGTGTGTGTGGGGTCTGGTTCAGGTGACCTGTGTGGGATCTGGTTCAGGTGACCTGTGTGTGGGGTCTGGTTCAGGTGACCTGTGTGTGGGGTCTGGTTCAGGTGACCTGTGTGTGGGGTCTGGTTCAGGTGACCTGTGTGTGGGGTCTGGTTCAGGTGACCTGTGTGGGGTCTGGTTCAGGTGACCTGTGTGGGGTCTGGTTCAGGTGACCTGTGTGTGGGTCTGGTTCAGGTGACCTGTGTGTGGGGTCTGGTTCAGGTGACCTGTGTGGGGTCTGGTGTGTGTGTGGTCTGGTTCAGGTGACCTGTGTGGGGTCTGGGTGTGTGGGGTCTGGTTCAGGTGACCTGTGTGTGGGGTCTGGTTCAGGTGACCTGTGTGGGGTCTGGTTCAGGTGACCTGTGTGTGGGGTCTGGTTCAGGTGACCTGTGTGTGGTCTGGTTCAGGTGACCTGTGTGGGGGATCTGGTTCAGGTGACCTGTGTGTGGGGTCTGGTTCAGGTGACCTGTGTGTGGGGTCTGGTTCAGGTGACCTGTGTGTGGGGTCTGGTTCAGGTGACCTGTGTGTGGGGTCTGGTTCAGGTGACCTGTGTGGGGTCTGGTTCAGGTGACCTGTGTGTGGGGTCTGGTTCAGGTGACCTGTGTGTGGGGTCTGGTTCAGGTGACCTGTGTGTGGGGTCTGGTTCAGGTGACCTGTGTGTGGGGTCTGGTTCAGGTGACCTGTGTGTGGGGTCTGGTTCAGGTGACCTGTGTGTGGGGTCTGGTTCAGGTGACCTGTGTGTGGGGTCTGGTTCAGGTGACCTGTGTGTGGGGTCTGGTTCAGGTGACCTGTGTGTGGGGTCTGGTTCAGGTGACCTGTGTGTGGGGTCTGGTTCAGGTGACCTGTGTGTGGGGGTCTGGTTCAGGTGACCTGTGTGGTGTCTGGTTCAGGTGACCTGTGTGTGTGGGGGTCTGGTTCAGGTGACCTGTGTGTGGGGTCTGGTTCAGGTGACCTGTGTGTGGGGTCTGGTTCAGGTGACCTGTGTGTGGGGTCTGGTTCAGGTGACCTGTGTGTGGGGTCTGGTTCAGGTGACCTGTGTGGGATCTGGTTCAGGTGACCTGTGTGTGGGGTCTGGTTCAGGTGACCTGTGTGGGGTCTGGTTCAGGTGACCTGTGTGTGGGGTCTGGTTCAGGTGACCTGTGTGTGGGATCTGGTTCAGGTGACCTGTGTGGGGTCTGGTGACCTGTGTGGGGGTTCAGGTGACCTGTGTGTGGGGTCTGGTTCAGGTGACCTGTGTGTGGGGTCTGGTTCAGGTGACCTGTGTGTGGGGTCTGGTTCAGGTGACCTGTGTGTGGGGTCTGGTTCAGGGTGACCTGTGTGTGGGGGTCTGGTTCAGGTGACCTGTGTGTGGGGGTCTGGTTCAGGTGTGTGTGACCTGTGTGTGTGGGGTCTGGTTCAGGTGACCTGTGTGTGGGGTCTGGTTCAGGTGACCTGTGTGGGGTCTGGTTCAGGTGACCTGGTGTGTGGTCTGGTTCAGGTGTGACCTGTGTGGGGTCTGGTTCAGGTGACCTGTGTGGGATCTGGTGACCTGGTGGGGTCTGGGTGTGTGTGGGGTCTGGTTCAGGTGACCTGTGTGGGGTCTGGTTCAGGTGACCTGTGTGTGGTCTGGTTCAGTGACCTGTGTGGGGTCTGGTTCAGGTGACCTGTGTGTGGGGGTCTGGTTCAGGTGACCTGTGTGTGGGGTCTGGTTCAGGTGACCTGTGTGTGGGGTCTGGGTGACCTGTGACCTGGTTCAGGTGACCTCTGGTTCAGGTGACCTGTGTGGGGGGGTCTGGTTCAGGTGTTGTGGGTCTGGTTCCCTGTGTGGGGGTTCTGGTTGTGGGGTGGTTCAGGTGACCTGTGTGTGGGGACTGGTTCAGTGACCTGTGTGTGGGGTCTGGTTCAGGTGACCTGTGTGTGGGGTCTGGTTCAGGTGACCTGTGTGTGGGGTCTGGTTCAGGTGACCTGTGTGGGGTCTGGTTCAGGTGACCTGTGTGTGGGGGTCTCGTTCAGGGTGACCTGTGTGTCTGGTTCAGGTGACCTGTGTGGGGTCTGGTTCAGGTGACCTGTGTGTGGTCTCTGGTTCAGGTGACCTGTGTGTGGGGTCTGGTTCAGGTGTGACCTGTGTGGGTCTGGTTCAGGTGACCTGTGTGGGATGGGTGACCTCTGGTTCAGGTGACCTGTGTGTGGGTCTGGTTCAGGTGACCTGTGTGTGGGGTCTGGTTCAGGTGACCTGTGTGGGGTCTGGTTCAGGTGACCTGTGTGGGGGTCTGGTTCAGGTGACCTGTGTGTGGGGTCTGGTTCAGGTGACCTGTGTGTGGGGGGTCTGGTTCAGGTGACCTGTGTGTGGGGGTCTGGTTCAGGTGACCTGTGTGTGGGGTCTGGTTCAGGTGACCTGTGTGTGGGGTCTGGTTCAGGTGACCTGTGTGTGGGGTCTGGTTCAGGTGACCTGTGTGTGTGTGTGGTCTGGTTCAGGTGACCTGTGTGTGGGGTCTGGTTCAGGTGACCTGTGTGGGGACCTGGTTCAGGTGTCCTGTGTGTGTGGGGTCTGGTTCAGGTGACCTGTGTGTGGGGTCTGGTTCAGGTGACCTGTCTGTCTCAGGTGACCTGTGTGGGGTCTGGTTCAGGTGACCTGTGTGTGGGGGTCTGGTTCAGGTGACCTGTGTGTGGGGGTCTGGTTCAGGTGACCTGTGTGTGGGATCTGGTTCAGGTGACCTGTGTGGGACCTCTGGTCTCAGGTGACCTGTGTGTGGGTCTGGTTCAGGTGACCTGTGTGTGGGGTCTGGTTCAGGTGACCTGTGTGTGGGTCTGGTTCAGGTGACCTGTGTGTGGGGTCTGGTTCAGGTGACCTGTGTGTGGGTCTGGTTCAGGTGACCTGTGTGTGGGGTCTGGTTCAGGTGACCTGTGTGTGGGGTCTGGTTCAGGTGACCTGTGTGTGGGGTCTGGTTCAGGTGACCTGTGTGGGGGTCTGGTTCAGGTGACCTGTGTGTGGGGTCTGGTTCAGGTGACCTGTGTGTGGGGTCTGGTTCAGGTGACCTGTGTGTGGTCTGGTTCAGGTGACCTGTGTGGGGTCTGGTTCAGGTGACCTGTGTGGGATCTGGTTCAGGTGACCTGTGTGGGGTCTGGGTGTGTGGGGTCTGGTTCAGGTGACCTGTGTGTGGGGGGTCTGGTTCAGGTGACCTGTGTGTGGTCTGGTTCAGGTGACCTGTGTGTGGGGTCTGGTTCAGGTGACCTGTGTGTGGGGTCTGGTTCAGGTGACCTGTGTGGGGTCTGGTTCAGGTGACCTGTGTGGGGTCTGGTTCAGGTGACCTGTGTGTGGGTCTGGTTCAGGTGACCTGTGTCTGTGACCTGTGTGGGTCTGGTCTGGTTCAGGTGACCTGTGTGTGGGGGTCTGGTTCAGGTGACCTGTGTGTGGGTCTGGTTCAGGTGACCTGTGTGTGGGGTCTGGTTGTTCAGGTGACCTGTGTGGGGTCTGGTTCAGGTGACCTGTGTGTGGGGTCTGGTTCAGGTGACCTGTGTGTGGAGTCTGGTTCAGGTGACCTGTGTGTGGGGTCTGGTTCAGGTGACCTGTGTGTGGGGTCTGGTTCAGGTGACCTGTGTGTGGGGGTCTGGTTCAGGTGACCTGTGTGTGGGGTCTGGTTCAGGTGACCTGTGTGTGGGGTCTGGTTCAGGTGACCTGTGTGTGGGGTCTGGTTCAGGTGACCTGTGTGTGGGTCTGGTTCAGGTGACCTGTGTGTGGTCTGGTTCAGGTGACCTGTGTGTGGGGTCTGGTTCAGGTGACCTGTGTGTGGGGTCTGGTTCAGGTGACCTGTGTGGGGGGTCTGGTTCAGGTGACCTGTGTGTGGGGTCTGGTTCAGGTGACCTGTGTGTGGGGTCTGGTTCAGGTGACCTGTGTGTGGGGTCTGGTTCAGGTGACCTGTGTGGGGTCTGGTTCAGGTGACCTGTGTGTGGTCTGGTTCAGGTGACCTGTGTGTGGGGTCTGGTTCAGGTGACCTGTGTGTGGGGTCTGGTTCAGGTGACCTGTGTGTGGGTCTGGTTCAGGTGACCTGTGTGTGGGGTCTGGTTCAGGTGACCTGTGTGGGGTCTGGTCTGGTTCAGGTGACCTGTGTGTGGGATCTGGTTCAGGTGACCTGTGTGGGGTCTGGGGTCTGGGGGTCTCAGGTGACCTGTGTGTGGGGTCTGGTTCAGGTGACCTGTGTGTGGGGTCTGGGTGTGTGACCTGGTTCTGGTTCAGGTGACCTGTGTGTGTGGTCTGGTTCAGGTGACCTGTGTGGGGGTCTGGTTCAGGTGACCTGTGTGTGTCTGGTTCAGGTGACCTGTGTGTGGGGGGTTCAGGTGACCTGTGTGTGTGGGGTCTGGTTCAGGTGACCTGTGTGTGGGTCTGGTTCAGGTGACCTGTGTGTGGGTCTGGTTCAGGTGACCTGTGTGTGGGGTCTGGTTCAGGTGACCTGTGTGTGGGGTCTGGTTCAGGTGACCTGTGTGTGGGGTCTGGTTCAGGTGACCTGTGTGTGGGTCTCTGGTTCAGGTGACCTGTGTGTGGGGTCTGGTTCAGGTGACCTGTGTGGGGGTCTGGTTCAGGTGACCTGTGTGGGGTCTGGGTGACCTGGTGTGGGTCTGGTTCAGGTGACCTGTGTGTGTGGGTCTGGTTCAGGTGACCTGTGTGTGGGGTCTGGTTCAGGTGACCTGTGTGTGGGGTCTGGTTCAGGTGACCTGTGTGTGGGGTCTGGTTCAGGTGACCTGTGTGTGGGGTCTGGTTCAGGTGACCTGTGTGTGGGGTCTGGTTCAGGTGACCTGTGTGTGTCTGGTCAGGTGTGTGTGGGGTCTGGTGGTGACCTGTGTGTGGGGTCTGGTTCAGGTGACCTGTGTGTGGTCTGGTTCAGGTGACCTGTGTGTGGGGTCTGGTTCAGGTGACCTGTGTGTGGGGTCTGGTTCAGGTGACCTGTGTGTGGGGGTCTGGTTCAGGTGACCTGTGTGTGGGGTCTGGTTCAGGTGACCTGTGTGTGGGGGTCTGGTTCAGGGTGACCTGTGTGTGGGGTCTGGTTCAGGTGACCTGTGTGTGGGGTCTGGTTCCAGGTGACCTGTGTGTGGGGGGTCTGGTTCAGGTGACCTGTGTGTAGGGTCTGGTTCAGGTGACCTGTGTGTGGGTCTGGTTCAGGTGACCTGTGTGTGGGGTCTGGTTCAGGTGACCTGTGTGTGGGGTCTGGTTCAGGTGACCTGTGTGTGGGGTCTGGTTCAGGTGACCTGTGTGTGGGGTCTGGTTCAGGTGACCTGTGTGTGGGTCTGGTTCAGGTGACCTGTGTGTGGGGTCTGGTTCAGGTGACCTGTGTGTGGGGTCTGGTTCAGGTGACCTGTGTGTGGGGTCTGGTTGTGTGGGGTCTGGTTCAGGTGACCTGTGTGGGATCTGGTTCAGGTGACCTGTGTGTGGGTTCTGGTTCAGGTGACCTGTGTGTGGGGGTCTGGTTCAGGTGACCTGTGTGTGGGTCTGGTCTGGTGACCTGTGGGGGTCTGGTTCAGGTGACCTGTGTGTGGTCTGGTTCAGGGTGACCTGTCTGGTTCAGGTGACCTGTGTGGGGGTCTGGTTCAGGTGACCTGTGTGTGGGGTCTGGTTCAGGTGACCTGTGTGTGGGGTCTGGTTCAGGTGACCTGTGTGTGGGTCTGGTTCAGGTGACCTGTGTGGGGTCTGGTTCAGGTGACCTGTGTGTGTGGGTCTGGTTCAGGTGACCTGTGTGTGGGGTCTGGTTCAGGTGACCTGTGTGTGGGGTCTGGTTTGACCTGGTGGTTCAGGTGACCTGTGTGGGGTCTGGGTGTGTGGGGTCTGGTTCAGGTGACCTGTGTGTGGTCTGGTTCAGGTGACCTGTGTGTCTGGTTCAGGTGACCTGTGTGGGATCTGGTTCAGGTGACCTGTGTGTGGATCTGGTTCAGGTGACCTGTGTGTGGGGTCTGGGTGTGTGTGGTCTGGTTCAGGTGACCTGTGTGGGGTCTGGGTGTGTGGGGTCTGGTTCAGGTGACCTGTGTGGGATCTGGTTCAGGTGACCTGTGTGGGGTCTGGGTGTGTGGGGTCTGGTTCAGGTGACCTGTGTGTGGGTCTGGTTCAGGTGACCTGTGTGTGGGGTCTGGTTCAGGTGACCTGTGTGTGGGGGTTCAGGTGACCTGTGTGGGGTCTGGTTCAGGTGACCTGTGTGTGTGGTCTGGTTCAGGTGACCTGTGTGGGGTCTGGGTGTGTGTGGTCTGGTTCAGGTGACCTGTGTGGGGTCTGGGTGTGTGGGGTCTGGTTCAGGTGACCTGTGTGGGATCTGGTTCAGGTGACCTGTGTGGGGTCTGGGTGTGTGTGGGGTCTGGTTCAGGTGACCTGTGTGGGGTCTGGTTCAGGTGACCTGTGTGTGGTCTGGTTCAGGTGACCTGTGTGGGATCTGGTTCAGGTGACCTGTGTGTGGGGTCTGGTTCAGGTGACCTGTGTGTGGGGTCTGGTTCAGGTGACCTGTGTCTGGGTGTGTGTGGGTCTGGTTCAGGTGACCTGTGTGTGGGGTCTGGTTCAGGTGACCTGTGTGTGGTCTGGTTCAGGTGACCTGTGTGTGTGGGGTCTGGTTCAGGTGTGTGTGTGGGGGTCTGGTTCAGTGTGTGGGTTCAGGTCCTGTGTTCAGGTGACCTGTGTGTGGTTCAGGTCTGGTGTGGGGTCAGGTGTGTGGTGGGGTCTGGTTCAGGTGACCTGTGTGTGGGGTCTGGTTCAGGTGACCTGTGTGTGGTCTGGTTCAGGTGACCTGTGTGTGGTCTGGTTCAGGTGACCTGTGTGTGGGTCTGTGTGTGTCTGGGTGACCTGTGTGTCTGGTTCAGGTGACCTGTGTGTGGGGTCTGGTTCAGGTGACCTGTGTGGGGGGTTCTGGTTCTGGTTCAGGTGACCTGTGTGGGTCTGGGGTCTGGTTCAGGTTCAGACCTGTGTGTGGGTCTGTTCAGGTGACCTGTGTGTGGGGTCTGGTTCAGGTGACCTGTGTGTGGGAGTCTGGTTCAGGTGACCTGTGTGTGGGAGGAGTCTGGTTCCAGGTGACCTGTGTGTGGGGTCTGGTTCAGGTGACCTGTGTGTGGTCTGGTTCAGGGTGACCTGTGTGTGGGGTCTGGTTCAGGTGACCTGTGTGTGGGAGTCTGGTTCAGGTGACCTGTGTGTGGGGGTCTGGTTCAGGTGACCTGTGTGTGGGGTCTGGTTCAGGTGACCTGTGTGTGGGAATCTGGTTGATGGGTGACATTTGTTGAGGAGTGACCTGTGTGTGGGGTACTTTCGTAAGTGTTCAGGCTGGGAAGTACTCAGTGAAAAACATGGAGCCCCAGCGCTCTTGCTGCCACCCAGAAAACATTAAACGACGCCCACGCCCAAGACGCAAACGGCACCACAGTGCTCCAGCATATTGTGTTATTGCCCAGTGACACGCCCGCGGAAAACATTTAAACATGTTCTGCCGCCAGTGATCCCACCCCCAACCCACTCAACAAGTAGGTGCCTAAACTCGCGATTCGCCTATGCCACCTGCTGTTACGCGAACCGTGAGGAACGAACAATTGGTCCACGTTGCTTTCCACTTGACACCAACGACGCATTGGTTCAACAGTGCCACTTTGACACATCAACGACGACATCCAACGCCTCTTCCACTCTTGACATCAACGACATTGGTTCAACGCTGCCACTCTTGACACCAACGACGATTGGTCCAATGCTGCCACTCTTGATATCAACGATGATTGGTTCAACTCTGCCACTCTTGACATCAACTTATCGCATTGGTTCCACGCTGCCACTTGACATCAACGACGATTGGTCCAATGCTGCCACTCTTGACATCAACCACTATTGGTCCAATGCTGCCACTTCACATCAATGACGATTGGTTCAACGCTGTTTCCACTCTTCACCTTAATGCATCGCTGACCTGTGATGGTCGCTCGCTTGGATAACACGGATGTCAGGTAAGCAGGTTACCTGTGTGTGGGGTCTGTGCACTCCACCCAATACCTGTAACTCTGTGAAACACATGTCCAATTTGAGAAGCTAACATTGCCCGTGTTTCGGCACAGTCGCTCTGGAGGAGACGGGTTCATGCCACTTGTATAATTGTCTTATCGATATCATGATTGTAATTCGCTACTGCACTCCATGGTGAAACGCTAGGTAATGATCCTGCCTTGTTTCAACTCCAACATGTGGGTCCTGGCATTCAGGTCGACGCCAGCATGTAAAACCCTGTTCAGGTGACCTGTGTGTGGTCTGATTCAGTTTTTTACCGCTGATAACATTATCTTCCAACAGCAATATCACAGCTGGAGGACACCAGAAATGGGCTTCACATCAGTTGAGCTTTTTGCATGACACTGAATTTTACCCCTCTCGACCATGTTCTCGCACATCACTCTAAAACAACAATTCAACAACATGTTGTGAATGGAATTATCTCATTTCCAACCCACAACGTACCCCAAATTCAGATATACTAGTCAAGATGCATTATATGCCCCCTTATGAAACAAATTCACCATGAATTCAAAACTCTCAAAAGATGACTAGACTAATCCAAGTAAATAAATGACATAACACACATATGATGGAATTGATTTATGAGCTTTCACAAATGAGTTTTGGCAAAAACGCCCTGCTTAAAAGGACCCACATGTAAATTGTACTTACATTCACTAAATGAAACGCTACAGATAACACACACACAATTGATTAAGAGTTTCAGGATAAACATGTACCGGAAGCATCAGTCTTGTAAATATGGTTGATATCTACCAACTAACCCATAATTTTGATACTATCAGAAACACGTTCCATTCTAACATTTCACTGAAACAAGAAGGGCTTAGGAAGAAGGACATCTTTAAGTTCATGAAAGAATTGCATGGCATCTCCACAGAAACGTCAAATTCATGCCATAAGTTTCAGGCAATGCAATCACATTTGTGAGAGCACAGGTTGGGCTCTTAAATAAAGATTCTCAAAAATGCTTCCCGCCTTTGCATGGAAAGTAAGAATTATATAAAGCTGTGGTATCTCTGGAATTCAGTTGATATGTACCATACATCCAGTCCCGAGCTCCAAAGCGCCCACAGGCAAAGTCAACTTGGACTAGGGTTAAAGGACAGCCCATGCAGTCACATCCTGAATCCTCAGTCATACAGGATGCTCACACTGACAAGTCAGGAATTTCTACAATTAGATTGAAACTCTAGGCTTGTGAATGTATAAAAGTTCAGGCAAAACCCAAAACAAAATATTATGTGTGTATACTGCTATCCATATCTTCATGTTTCTCCTCCCAGCTTCATCCACCAGGATGACGTGTGTGGGGTCTTGTTCAGGTGACCTGTGTGTGGGGTCTGGTTCAGGTGACCTGTGTGTGGGTCTGGTTCAGGTGACCTGTGTGGGGGTCTGGTTCAGGTGACCTGTGTGTGGGGTCTGGTTCAGGTGACCTGTGTGTGGGGTCTGGTTCAGGTGACCTGTGTGTGGGGTCTGGTTCAGGTGACCTGTGTGTGGGGTCTGGTTCAGGTGACCTGTGTGTGGGGTCTGGTTCAGGTGACCTGTGTGCAGGGTCTGGATTCAGTGACCTGTGTGTTGGGTCAGTCTAAAGGTGACCACCAAAGTGTGTAGTAAGTCTAGTTCAGGTGACCTGTGTGTGGGAGTCTGGTTCAGGTGACCTGTGTGTGGTGTCTGGTTCAGGTGACCTGTGTGTGGGGTCTGGTTCAGTTCAGTGACCTGTGTGTGGGGTCTGGATCGGGTGACCTGTGTGTGGGGTCTCGTTCAGGTGACCTGTGTGTTGGGTCTGGTTCAGGTTAGCGGTGTGGGGTCTGGTTCAGGTGACCTGTGTGGTGTCTGGTTCAGGTGACCTGTGTGTAGGGTATGGTTCAGGTGACCTGTGTGTGATCTGGTTCAGGTGACCTGTGTGTGGTGTCTGGTTCAGGTGACCTGTGTGTGGGGTCTGGTTCAGGTGACCTGTGTGTGGGGTCTGGTTCAGGTGACCTGTGCGGGGTCTGGTTGTGTGTGTTTCTGGTTCAGGTGACCTGTGTGTGGTGTCTGGTTCAGGTGACCTGTGTGTGGTCTGGTTCAGGTGACCTGTGTGTGGGGTCTGGTTCAGGTGACCTGTGTGTGGGGTCTGGTTCAGGTGACCTGTGTGGGGTTTGGTTCAGGTGACCTGTGTGTGGTCTGGTTCAGGTGACCTGTGTGGGGTCTGGGTGTGTGGGGTCTGGTTCAGGTGACCTGTGTGGGATCTGGTTCAGGTGACCTGTGTGGGGTCTGGGTGTGTGGGGTCTGGTTCAGGTGACCTGTGTGTGGTCTGGTTCAGGTGACCTGTGTGTGGGGTCTGGTTCAGGTGACCTGTGTGTGGGGTCTGGTTCAGGTGACCTGTGTGGGGTCTGGTTCAGGTGACCTGTGTGTGGGGTCTGGTTCAGGTGACCTGTGTGTAGGGTCTGGTTCAGGTGACCTGTGTGTTGGGATCTGGTTCAGGTGACCTGTGTGTGGGGTCTGGTTGTCGGTATGTCAGTTGGTCTGTCATGGTTGTATGTTCACACATTGTTTAGAGGTTTCTTCAATTTTGTTGTTTCAATAATTTTAGAGAATGAGAAAGACACACCAGAAATTGTACCCACATTGTACCCATGTAGGCAATCGAACCCTGGTTTTCGCTTTAACAACTAGGCTACCCCATCCGCCCCACCTGGGTTTAGAGCTAGAAGCCAATATTATCTTGTCTAGTATACTGTTAAAAACTGGGAGACATTCAATCAAGATCTGTCACAATTTTATATTGTTTATGGTTTAACAGTGTAACAGGAACATCTGACTGAAGTTGTCGTTGAATGTCCGATAACCACAGATTGTGTAAGATGATTGGCCAAAGCGTCATTTAACATGAAAAACAAAAATCCGCCTCTCTCAAGATAATCCTGGATTCGACAAGGCATACTGCTTATCAAATGTCCAATGTCAACCTCGTCTATCCTATCCCTTACTTCCTGTAGGACAGGAAGTTCTTTGAGATGGGTCGGCGGTTGCTGAGGATATCCAAGACATGGTTGATGGGTGACATTTGTGGAGAGTGTCCTGGCCTACGGTACTTTGGTGTTCTGCTGGGAAGTACTCAGTGAAAAATGCGAGCCCTGTGCGTTCTTGCGTTGCCACCCAGAAACACAAAACGACGTCCACGTCCGCACGCAAATGGCACCACAGGTGCCTCCAGCATATTGTGTTATTGCCCAGTGACACGTCCGTGAAAAACATTTAAACATGTTCTGCCGGCCAGTGATCCCACCCCAACCCACTACCGTTAGGTGCCTAAACTCGCATTCCGTCTATGCTACACTCGTTTGTGCCATGAAACCGTGAGAACGAACAATTGGTCCAACGCTGCTTCCACTCTTGACACCAACGACGATTGGTTCAACAGTGCCACTCTTGACATCAACGACGATTGGTCCAACGCTCCTTCCACTCTTGACATCAACGACGATTGGTTCAACGCTGCCACTCTTGACATCAACGACGATTGGTCCAACTCTGCCACTCTTGACATCAACGACGATTGGTCCAATGCTGCCACTCTTGACATCAACGACGATTGGTCCAATGCTGCCACTCTTGACATCAACCACTATTGGTCCAATGCTGCCACTCTTCACATCAATGACGATTAGTTCAACGCTGCCACTCTTGACACCAACGACGATTGGTTCAACGCTGTTTCCACTCTTGACACCAACGACGATCGGCTGCTATGTGATGGTCGTTCAAGCGTGGGATAACACGTGGATGTCAGGCAAGCAGGTTACCTGTGTATCGTTAGTGCACTCAATCTAACACCTGTAACTCTGTGAAACACATCTCCAATTTGAGAAGCACATTGACCACGGTTTCGTGGCACAGTCGTTCTGAGGAGACGGTCTTGGGCGTCACTTGTATAATTGTTTATCGATATCATGATTGTAATCTGCTACGTACCGATGGTGAAACGTTACATAATGATCCGTCTTGTTTCAACTTCAACATGCCAATCCTGACATGACGGACGCCGCATGTAAAAAAAACCCTGTTCAGTTGAGTTTAGTGAGTGAGTTTAGTTTTACGCTGCTTTGAGCAATATTCCAGCAATATCACAGCGGAGGACACCAGAAATGGGCTTCACATCAGTTGAGTTTTTAACAATATGACACTGACACTGAATTTTACCCCGACCATGTTCTCGTGCACATCACGAAAAACAATTGCACTAAATAACATGTTGTGAATGGAATTATATCTCATTTCCAAATTCCACGAAGTGGTTGTTTGTAATGGTACCTCAAATTCAGATATACTAGTCAAGATGCATTATATGCCCCCTTAAGTGAAAACAAATTCACCATGAATTGGAAAAATCCCTAAAAGATGACTAGACTAATCCAAGTAAATAAATGACATAACACAGACATGATGGAATTGATTTATGAGCTTTCTACAAATGAGTTTTGGCAAAAAACGGCCCTGCAGCGAAAAAGGACCCATGTAAATTGTACTTACATTCACGCAAATGAAACGTTACAGATAACACATACACACTGATTGGAAGAGTTTCAGATAAACATGTACTCGGAAGTATCAGTCTTGTAAATATGGTTGATATCTACCAACGAATCTACTTGATACTATCAGAAAACACGGTTCCATCAATATTTTCGACTGAAACAAGAAGGGCGCAGGGGAAGAAGTGACATCTTTAAGTTCATAAGAATTGCATGGCATCTTCACAAGAACAAATTTATGCCATGTTTCAGGGCAATGCAATCACATTTGTGAGAGCACAGGTTGGGCTCTTAAATAAAGATTTCCACGAAAAAATGTTTCCGTCTTTGCAGAAAGTAAGAATTATATAAAGCTGTATAGCAGTGGAATTCAGTTGATATGTACCATACATCCAGTCCCGAGCTCCAGTCTACCACACAGGCAAAACAACTTGACTAGGTTGGGAAGATGAGTTCATGCAGTCACCCATCCTTGAATCCTCAGTCATGTTGTGATGCCTGTCACACTGACAAGTCAGGAATTTCTACAATTAGATTGAAACTCGAGGCTTGTGAATGTATAGAAAGTTCAGGCAAAACCCAAAACAAAAATAGTGTGTAAGGCTGCTATCCATATCTTCATGTTTCTCCCTCCCAGCTTCATCCACCAGGATGACAGGTGAAAACGCATTTAAGCACAAATAACAAAATAACTTATTGTGTGACTTATTTGATGCTACTATAACATAGATGTCACTTGGTAACACACTTCAAATAGAATCGGGTTGTACTTTGAGTCACTTTGCTTTGGAAACAATTTGTTAAGAGTGTTTACTTCATTACTTCAGGGCATAAATTTCCCTAGGGCCAGAGGGGTTGAAATTAAGATAAGGAAATGTTTTCACATTACATGATGGAATGAAAAGTCTGGGCAGGTGGGAGATAGGAAACACAGAAAGAACTGGACAGCCTGTACAGGGTTCATATTCTGCAGACAGATGCACAGAACACAAATATTATGTCAGGAGATGGTTGAGTTTGGGAAGATTATGTGTGACAACATTCTGGGTATGATATAAACACTTTAAAGGAAATAAAGTACAATAGATGTAAACCGCAGACATTTGGCACAAGTAAGACTAACGAAGGGAAGCCTACAGGACCCTTAACACAGCTCTCAGATAATACAATAAACACACAAAACATATATCTTGTCACAAATCTCTTTGGTAGATTGTTTGGTGATGGAATCTGATATACATTTTGGCATTTGGCATTTTTATCCTGACTAAAAAATCTCCCACTAATCTTACTGAAACATGTCGCTGTAATAAAGGAAAGGTTTAAGTGTTAACAGACACATTTCACTGAAGCATCTACTGCCACTGAAGAGGCACAAGACAGCTTCAGATGAAAGTAAAAATAATCAGCATGAGCCTGTACTAGGTATTTTGATCTTGCTTCTTGCACACTTAAACATCATCAAACCAAGCCTATCAGATGACTTCAAGGTAAAACTAATGACAACTACAGGAACACACAAGTACATAGCACCTTCACAATCAGCCAGTGTCAACATATACAACATCTGTCACAAATATCTTTGGCACACTTATCACAGTAGTTTTAGAACTGAACATGACTTAACTGTTTTCAAACAAAAGGTATCACATTGCAACAAACACATGGAACATACTACACTTGTTTCTATAGATCACATATCAGTAAGGATATGTGGCAGGTAAATGTCCAAACCCCAGACTTTGAAACCCAAAAGTCACCCATAGATGCCTTCAATGTTTGAATCATGGTAACTCCACCATCACAGTGACAGCCTCACACATGGTAACTCCACCCTAACAGTGACAGCCTCACACATGGTAACTCCACCATAACAGTGACAGCCTCACACATGGCAACTCCACCATCACAGTGACAGCCTCACACATGGTGACAGCCTCACACATGGTAACTCCACCATAACAGTGACAGCCTCACACATGGCAACTCCACCATCACAGTGACAGCCTCACACATGGTGACAGCCTCACACATGGTAACTCCACCATAACAGTGACAGCCTCACACATGGTAACTCCACCATAACATTGACAGCCTCACACATGGTAACTCCACCATAACATTGACAGCCTCACACATGGTAACTCCACCATCACAGTGACAGCCTCACACATGGTGACAGCCTCACACATGGTAACTCCACCATAACAGTGACAGCCTCACACATGGTAACTCCACCATAACAGTGACAGCCTCACACATGGTAACTCCACCATCACAGTGACAGCCTCACACATGGTAACTCCACCATCACAGTGACAGCCTCACACATGGTGACAGCCTCACACATGGTAACTCCACCATAACAGTGACAGCCTCACACCCACCATAACAGTGACAGCCTCACACATGGTAACTCCACCATAACAGTGACAGCCTCACACATGGTAACTCCACCATAACAGTGACAGCCTCACACATGGTAACTCCACCATAACAGTGACAGCCTCACACATGGTAACTCCACCATAACAGTGACAGCCACACATGGTAACTCCACCATAACAGTGACATGGTAACTCCACCATAACAGTGACAGCCTCACACATGGTAACTCCACCATCACAGTGACAGCCTCACACATGGTGACAGCCTCACACATGGTAACTCCACCATAACAGTGACAGCCTCACACATGGTAACTCCACCATCACAGTGACAGCCTCACACATGGTGACAGCCTCACACATGGTAACTCCACCATAACAGTGACAGCCTCACACATGGTAACTCCACCATAACAGTGACAGCCACACACATGGTAACTCCACCATCACAGTGACAGCCTCACACATGGTGACAGCCTCACACATGGTAACTCCACCAACAGTGACAGCCACACACATGGTAACTCCACCATCACAGTGACAGCCTCACACATGGTGACAGCCTCACACATGGTAACTCCACCCTAACAGTGACAGCCTCACACATGGTAACTCCACCACACACAGTGACAGCCTCACACATGGTAACTCCACCATAACAGTGACAGCCTCACACATGGTAACTCCACCATAACAGTGACAGCCTCACACATGGTAACTCCACCATCACAGTGACAGCCTCACACATGGTAACTCCTCAGCCTCACATGGTAACTCCACCATAACAGGTGACAGCCTCACACATGGTAACTCCACCATCACAGTGACAGCCTCACACATGGTAACTCCACCATCACAGTGACAGCCTCACACATGGTAACTCCACCATAACAGTGACAGCCTCACACATGGTAACTCCACCATAACACAGTGACACATGGTGAGCCTCACACATGGTGAACTCCACCATCACAGTGACAGCCTCACACATGGTAACTCCACCATAACAGTGACAGCCTCACACATGGTAACTCCACCATAACAGTGACAGCCTCACACATGGTAACTCAGCTCTCACACATGGTGACAGCCACCATCACATGACAGCCTCACACATGGTAACTCCACCATCACAGTGACAGCCTCACACATGGTGAACTCCACCATAACAGTGACAGCCTCACACATGGTAACTCCACCATCACAGTGACAGCCTCACACATGACAGCCTCAGCCTCACACATGGTAACTCCACCACAGTCACAGTGACAGCCTCACACATGGGTAACTCCACCATCACAGTGACAGCCTCACACATGGCACCATGGACAGCCTCACACATGGCAACTCCACCATAACAGCCTCCACACATGGTAACTCCACCCTAACAGTGACAGCCTCACACATGGTAACTGCACCATCACAGTGACAGCCTCACACATGGTAACTCCACCATAACAGTGACAGCCTCACACATGGTAACTCCACCATGACAGTGACAGCCTCACACATGGTAACTGCACTCTAACAGTGACAGCCTAACACATGGTAACTCCTTCATAACATTGACAGCCTAACACATGTAGTCAAGTTTCAAACAAAAAGTAGCAGGTTTCCTGCAAACGAAATAACAAATTAACAAGCCATTCTGGTTAAGTTATCTTGATATTAAATCTAAGTCATAACCTATGTCCACTTGACAGTTACCCTGACCTTGAACATCACCTCCAACTGTGAGAACCTTACTTGCTGCAGACGTGGGCACAGTATGAAACCTCCCTACCATGCCCACAATACCTGGCCAATTCAACTATACACATGTCATTTCAACAGGGTTCCCACAGGCATGGCAGGCCAAAATTCCCCGACTTTTCCCTGACAAGTATAGATTTTTCCCTGACCATTTAAGTGTAAAAACTGTCCTTCTTCCTCCCTTTCAGTCAGTCCTAACCACCCTGTTAATATATTTCCTTCACACATATCATAAATACACACAATATTTGTTAATTTATTACATTAACCAAAACATTGATATTTGTGATGAAGAAAATTTTCCTTGACTCTGCTGCCACAATGTTACATAATACTATTAGAAACAATTGATCGTGACCATCAAATATATATTCTCAGGTGAAGTCAGTAATATATCATCTGAAAACTTTGTATTTTATATTAAAGGCTTTTGACAAAGAGCATAAATGTGAAACTAATGATTTAATTGAATTGTTTCATTCAAAGTCAGGAACACATTTCTTTATTTTCACAAAATTTTGAAATTATAAAAGGCGTATTTGGAAAGAATAAACATGCAAGATGTAACTTTACATTCAGTACAACCATGACAACTAGATTATGAACATCATTAAACCACTTTCAATTTTGTGAAAAAACAGCAAATGTCAGAACAAAGGGCATATTATAAACCTATGCTGTACTTTAACAATGAAACTTATATGGGTATTTTTGGCCAAAATGGGCTTTCTACAATTTGCAAGAAACCACCATAGCCATCATACTATTTATAATATTTTGGAACGGTATTCATAATGAATGGAAAATTATCTGTTAACATAGTTATCTTTAGAAGAGGTGGATCTGTTGCCTATAAAGAAAAATGTTTTTGAATGGCAAACAATTATCTATTGTTAATCACTATGCCTATCTCGGATTAGTGTTTTTTTCCATACTAAACAAGAGTCATCAGAAGATGACAAATCCACCAGCCCATACAAATATGAAAGAGCAAATCATCTGACAGTTACTTAAAGTTGAACTTCATCTTTTTAGACAAATTCCAATATGTTTCCATGGAAACCAAGAAAAATAGATATGACAAAAATCTGTAAATGGCAAAAGGCACCACTTTAGGTTCTGTTTGATATATCTGCTAAGTTTTGTTGAAAGATATTCAACGGTTTTCGAGTTGTGCTCTGGAAACAAAGCCCACCACTCTCTTTTAAGAACAGTTTAAAACGTTTTCATGGCAACCAAGAAAAATAAAAATGACAAAAATATGTAAATAGTCAAAGGCACCACTTTAGGTTCTGTTTGATATATCTGCAAAGTTTTGTTAAAAACATTGAACCATTTTCGAGTTGTGCTCCGGAAACAAAATGATTACGGATGGACGGACAGACATACGGGCAAGGCGTCGACTATATCCCCCCTCATTCATGCCAAGAGGACCCTTATCAAATTTATGTCAGTTTCCCAGAATTTTGGAATTTTAACCCGGAAAATATGTTTCATTTTGTTTGATTCACAAATCCAACCGATTGTGCTTCATAGAAGAATAGAAAAATATCCTTCAATTGACTTTGTTTCCATTCTATCCTCCAGAAATGAAAATGTAATATGTAATCTAGGGCTTTATGTAAAACATGCTGTTATGCTTAAAAGCAATCTCTTATCTGAACTGTAATTTATTTCATGAAATGTCTGTAACATGTGCTGCTGCTTTGACTTTGACTGCTACCATACCTGATTAGCGACCTTCTGAGTCTTATTTTTCCCTGACCAAAACCCTAAATTTCCCTGACTTAAACCCCAAATTCCCTGACTATTCCCTGACTTTTGAAAACATATAAAAATTCCCTGACTTTTCCCTGACTTTCAGAGAAATGCCAAATTTCCCTGACTTTTCCCTGACCTGTGGGAGCCCTGTTTCAAGCATTGATCTTCTAGGCGACCTTTACTTCTACAAAAGGTATGAGGTAGAATACTGATCCAACCTGTCAATTATAACTGGATAAGGCTTGTAACAACAAAATAACCCAACAACATTTCATTCACATTAGCCAATTTGGGCATTACAAAAATGGGCATATATAAAAATATTCATTTAATCTCATTTCAGTTCTGCAGATCAAAATCATACCATTATATAATCAATGATCAATCATTATATAAATCAATACAGTTTGTGACAAAATTAATATCTAAGACTGACTGACAGACTGAGTTTGGTTTTACCCCGCTTTAAGCAATATTCCAGCAACATCACAGCGGGGGACACCAGAAATGGGCTTCACACAATGTATCCATGTGGGGATTTGAACCCAGATCTTCGGCATGAGCCAAAGTTTTAACCACTAGGCCACCCCACCGCCACTTAATATCTAAGAGAACATTGTATCTAAGAGAACATCTAAGAGGATATTGTATCTGGTGACGATCTCTTTAAGGGTACTGACATGGTTTGCAATTTGCTTATGTGTTTATGGGGTTTTTAACATTAGGATGGAAAGAAGAAGACAAAATGTAATCACACTATGAATGGTTATGTAATAAGTTATTGACTGAACCATGAACCTATATACATATACTTTTATTTATTTGTAACTCTCTACATGTTGATACAATCAAATGCCCACCTCAGAGATCCTGTCTCCTTTACATCAAACACTTAAGTTACATCTGTGAATTTGTAGCAAACCAGAACAGCATACAAAACGTTTTGAAAAATACACACATAATTTCCATGAGACATCACATCCATGACAACGAAAAACCTGTTGGTATATCTTAGAGCAAAATAATTTGAAAGAACACCTAAAACAGATCATGACTTCCTGATACAAATATATCTGGGTTATGTAATAACATCTTCATGTAAATCGTATATCAGTACTGACCCAAACAGCTGGCCTGCTAGTGAGCCTCATGTGGAGATGCTGGATGATTCGTGTTTCTATCAATGTGGGTGGTGAGGACCAAACCTCTCAGACAGTAACAATCTTAGATAACTGGGTAATACATCATCACCTGATAGTTTAAGAATCTATGTCCACATGTAGTTGAATGGTGAATGAAATTCAATGCCTGATATATAGTACAGACACTGAAACATGGTGGTTTGTACAGTTGAATGACGAGACACAATGTGAATGTCTTTCAAACATGTTCAGTATTATATGAGCCTTCAGATGAATGACTTCCATAAATAATAACCTGTGAACATTTGAACAATCATCATTATTTTAAATAACTGGAAATAATTATTGGCTATAATTCAGTCTTGGAGAATTCTTTCTGGTTCTTTTGTTCTCTCTCCTTCCGCTTTGTGGCCAGAATCTTGAGAGCTTGTAGATGTGCGAGTTCCTTAAACTGTGGGTTGGTTGTGAACCACAATGCTAAGGCACATCTGGTGCCCTTGACAACAGCCTTAACCCCATGAAACTCACCAGCATTAAAGCTGACAAGCCGCCCACACTTGGGACTGACATTCACCTGGGGACAAAATAAGACAGTGTTGATTCATTGTCTCTTCCATTTACAATGACATTAAATATATAAACAGACAAACAAATGGAGATGACAACACTTTATCGATGATCAACTTCTTTATTTTACAATGGCGACGTATCGGTGTAGATTCTTATACCATTTTCAAGCATATAAGAATGGTATAACAATCTACACCGAAATGTCGCCATTGTAAAATACAGAAGTTGATCAACCATAAAGTGTTGTCATCTCTATGCCACCAACTTCTAGAATGCCACTCAAACAAAAGACAAAGAAATGGACTGCATATTTAATAAGGTGATACCATTCATCCTAATACTGCAACATAAGTCAGAGAAACAGTCCACAAGTGTGCAAATTATTGGAGGTTTTACCATTATATACTACTTGGTTAGCAACTCAAATGTCATGGAAACACTTGATATCCATGTATCAAGAAGTATTGACTAAAATTGCCTGTGAACTTAGTAAATGTGTATGACAGAGTAAAATCTACTCTTGTGTATGGACAAATATATCAGATAAAAATCATCAAGATCTACAGGTCACTCATGAAGGACTTGCTGTAACATTCTGATGATTTGGTTTTTTTAATTTGCAGCTGTCAGGAATTTGTTATTTTCTGAGGACTCATATTCATTAATAGTGAGTGAGTTTAGGTTGACGCAACTTTCAGCAATACTCCAGCAATATCACGGTAGGGGACACCAGAAATGGGCTTCACACATTATTCATTAATATAACTTATCATTTCTCATTAGTGCTCTCAAACAACAAATATCAGGTATATAGTCAGGATTCCAAACCACCTGTCCTTGGCAGGCAAACAGGGTCAAAAGGTTATCAATTTGTCACTTAAAGCCATAACATCAGATAGTACTGTGCAACCTGAAACAGGACATCTGTAATTACTTTAGGGGATTTCTCACATTTGTTTCTGACTTCTGGCAAGGTATCTACCTCTGAGCAGGTGTAGATAAGGTGCTGTATATTCAAAAACATATGTCCCCTTCAATAAACATGAAAAAGTACATATTGGGAAACTTCTGCAAGTAACTTATCTCACACTCTGACCACCTGAAAATGAAAAGTTGACTCAATTGTGGCAACAGTATGACCTGTGCAGCTTTCTCCTTCTGGTCTTGTCAGTCTTTCCTCTTAAGTGGATGATGTCTGGGACTGTCTGGAATTATTGTTTAACACTCAACCACAGACACACGCACAAACAGTCACACTGTCTTATTATATCTTTTGTTGTGTTGTGTGTGTCTGTCTGGATCAAAGATACTTCTCAATAGCATTCAAAGCTATTGCAGAAGCTCAACACAGATTGTTCTTGAGAAGATATTCACATAAGGCAGATGTTGAAGCTCCGGAGGAAACTCCTTGTAAAACTCCTGCTGATACCAGATGTCGCTGGATGGTTTCCATATGTGTTAGAGGAGCTGTTCTAGGTTGCAATGGAATCTGTTTGTTGTCTGAGAAGCATTGGCAAAGGATGGAGACGTAATGGTTGATCCACCAGCAGGGAGAGGAGATCCATGAGCCTGTCAGCCATGCTGGTGCCACTATATACAGTAACATCTGATGACTGCTGATCTTGGTTCAGACTTGTGAGATTAGTGCTGTAGGTGGAAATTTGTATGAGATCATGCCTTAGTTAGAGATTGTCATAGCACCCACTGTGTAAGCTGCCTTCATTTCCAGAAAGTTGACCAATGACTAGAGAATCTAATACCAAAAGACCTGATGCCATCATGTCTTCAAGATGAGCACCCATCTCCTGAGTGATCCAATCACTCTGTGAAGAGATGGTGATCTGGCAGAGGCATCCTAATTGGAGTCCCTTTTATGACGCTGATTGATTCAATCTTGAATTTATCTGCATCAGAAGATCCTGCATAGAAGTGAGAGCTCCTAGGAAGGACATCTATTGACATAGATTGTGAGGAGATCGCTGAAACTATGTATCTTGGATCTGACCTCTTGAAAATGATCCTCAAGAAAGTAAACTAGTTCACAACCGGTGGCGAAATGTTGCTCTGAAATATATCTAAACATTCTTGGGTTGAAGCTCTGACATTTCAGGATGAACAAGGAACCCTAATTTTCTTGAAGAAAGCACACAAATATTGAAAATCTTCTAAACAGGCATCCACTTTGGCACTTGGAGACAGGAAATCATCCAGGTACCCATGAATTCTTATACATTGACGATGTGAATGCACTAGGACTGTGATGATTGTGAATAGCCATGGAGCAACTGACATCCCAACGGTAGAACACTGAGCTATAGTCTGCAAAACTGTACAAATGGCTAATAAAATACATTCCAAAGCAACAAATATTCTTAAATGTGATGAAAATTATTCATTTGTCCATACCAAATCATTACTATTTAGATACACATCCTGCAGGTCTATGGAGATCATAGAGTCCCTTATAGTGATCATCTGTCTGAGGTTTCATATATGGACTCCATCCTAAACTTGTGAAGTTGTCTCAGGTGAGTGAGCGAGTAAGTGAGTTCGGTTTTACGCCTCTTTTAGCAATATTCCAGCAATATCATGGCGGGGGGACACCAGAAATTGGCTTCACACATTGTACACATGCAGGGCGTCAAACACGGGTCTTCAGCATGACAAGCTAACGATTTACCCACAAGGCTACCCCACTGTTCCCAGTTGTCTCAGGTATTCCCAGTTGATGATCTTCAGATTGATAATCATCCTGAGCTCTGTTGAATCATTCTTAGAAACCAGGAATACTGGACAGAACAACCCTGGGCAGGGCTACACGGTTGTCTTTGCCACTGAAGACTTGAGTCCCAGGAGATGATACCGATGTCCTACTGTGTGTGTCAGTGGGGTCTCTTTGCAGCTTGCAGTCAATATCCTTCCTTGATAACTTTAAGGGTCCACTGATCGGTTATTTTGTTTGTAAAGGTAGTCATTTCTGCCAGCATGAGTAATTTGTAAAGATCGTACCAACCAGGACTGGTTGCATTTCTTTGCATGCATGCATTCTTTCCAGCTTCTAAATGTTATAAGAATCCACTCAGTCAACTGTATGCTTGTCCAGATTGTTTTATACATGCATTGGAATAATTGTTGGAAGGGTTTTTGAATAACAATTCCCAATTGGACATATTGTACCTGTGACACAAAAACAATTCTATTTGGAGACAATCACATAAAGACATTTAGATAACATGAAGGAATGAGCTCAATACATACCTGTGCAGATTTATTCTTGTGAGCAAAGAAAAACTCACCACCCTCAAACTCATGGTTTAAGTAGAGAATTGCACTGAAAAGAAGACACCACACATCTCAATGTAAGCAAGCAATCATGGTGTTTACAGCTCTCACTGATACTGGTATTTAAATCAGGCCACAACCAACTGGACATACAGTTAATACATGCAGCATCAATGACATCTTGTTTGTGTGTCTTAATACATGCGGAGAACTCTCCTTCAATTATCATCCAACATTTATATATAGAAATGTGAATGAACGACCCATAATCTGCTTATATTCATTTGAGAGATCAATGGCCCACCTGTCTATGTTTATTGGAGGTCAATGGCCTACATGTAATCTGTCTATATAAATTAGAGGTCAGTGGTCTACCTGTAATCTGTCTATATTTATTGGAAGTCAATGGCCTACCTGTAATCTGTCTATATAAATTGGAGGTCAATGGCCTACCTGTAATCTGTCTATATAAATTGGAGGTCAATGGCCTACCTATAATCCCTCTGAATATAAGCAGGAAACTCCTTGGGACAGGAACCATCAGGCTTTAGCATACAGTTGTCCGCATGGACAGGGTGACTCAGGTCCGAGCGGTCAAGGTTACTGTCTGAAACAAGCAGAGGTCATCAGACATGTTACATGAATACAAAGCAGTGGTTCAGGCCTGAAAGCAGATTTTCACAACTTTCCTGAAAGGCCTAAAGGTTAACAAGTCCTAAAAATTATGCAACTTAAATCTCTGTGCCATAGTCAGTTTTTTTAGGAATTGTTTATGAACAGGGTCATACATTGTTTTGAGTGATTCTTGAAGATTAGACTAGAAATGATGTTTATTGTATTCTGATATTTCAGTGCAGTAAGTTTCACTAGTCTGTAAATGACATTTAGAAGTGAGACATATAAGGGAGAGAATGTATGGATGTCAACTTGAGGAATACAACAGCTTGGGGTCTGCCCATCAGGTGGAAGAGTGTTAGAGAGCATCTACATGCCCATCTGAGAACAACAGAGATAACTAAACATAATGGGGCACCAACTGCTCATTAACACTGTTTGGTGATTAGCAATGGGCAAATAGAAGCCAGGAGATAATTGGCAATTGGCTCTAATTAAATAATAGCTCCATTGTTAAGTTTCTACCTTGTTCTGATGATACAGAAATAAAATTTCTCCAGATGTTATTGATATGATCTGGTGATGAAAAGTTATAAAAGTTAAGGAACAATTAGAAGTTTCATTAGAACCACTAATTTATGAAACCATGATGCACCAGTCTGCCCATATATGTAAGATGGCACATGCATCCCTCTTGTTGTCCTGTCCCGGTACAATGACATAAGAAATGATTCACTCTCCTTCCTCAACAAGTGAACCACAATACTGAATGGTTATTTAAATCAAGTTTTTGTAGATATCTTGACATAAGTACTCAAACATACTTGTCCAAACCATGTAAACATTAAATGTATAGAGCAGATGACCCTTCATAGTGTGACTTCATGGAAACTTGGAGATACATATGAAACATGGAGGAGAACTGGATTATCTTTGGCATTGTTTTTCCAAGTAGACACAAACATGTGACACAGCTACCCTTTCCCCACACCTTTAGATCATTACACTATACAGCCATATGTCCGTATGTCGTAATCTGCAGGATCTGTATTAGAATCTCTGTCTCGATGTGAATGTTGTGGTGTACAACTCACCATCGATGGCTGACCGACAAACAAGGTGTGTGAAGTCAAAGTACAGAGGCTTTGTCACATTGAAGTATTTCTCTGTGAACAGACGACTGCGCTCACTCAGGTCCACAAAAAGCTCCACGGCAGCGTAGCTCACCTTCTCCGAGTTGGCCAACTGAGGAAGGGAGCAGCATCACATGACAACAGTGAACATGTTCGTACTAAAGATATCTTGTGATCATGGTATAAGAGGCATATGTCACGCAATGGTTACAAACAGAAAATCCCTGTTAAACATTTCAAGATCAAAATCAATGAAGAACAACGTTAAATCTTTACAACAACTTACAGAGGACAACTGTGAATTGATGGAAATTTAATGAATATATTACTGTTATAAGGTTAATATTGTGTTTAGTGTACACCAAGTATGTAAAACACTGTACATCAGACATCTCATGACCAGCGGCAGCAACACAGTGACGACTACTGGGCAAGTACTTCAATAAATATATCATAACTGGTCTACAAACTATTTATATTCAAACAGCACACTACAGAGAGGACCTCTATACAATAAATGGGCCCTACAATGCTATAGATGACACCAACACACTACAGACTATAAATGGGCTTACAATGCTATAGAAGAGACGAACACACTACAGACTATAAATGGGCTTACAATGCTATAGAAGAGACCAACACACTACAGACTATAAATGGGCCCTACAATGCTACAGATGACACCAACACACTACAGACTATAAATGGGCTTACAATGCTATAGAAAAGACCAACACACTACAGACTATAAATGGGCACTACAATGCTACAGATGACACCAACACACTACAGACTATAAATGGGCTTACAATGCTATAGAAGAGACCTAACACACAACACACTACAGACTATAAATGGGCTTACAATAAATGCTTATAATGATGATGACACCAACACACTACAGACTATAAATGGGCTTACAATGCTATAGATGACACCAACACACTACAGACTATAAATGGGCTTACAATGCTATAGATGACACCAACACACTACAGACTATAAATGGGCTTACAATGCTATAGATGACACCAACACACTACAGACTATAAATGGGCTTACAATGCTATAGAAGATGACACCAACACACTACAGACTATAAATGGGCTTACAATGCTATAGATGACACCAACACACTACAGACTATAAATGGGCTTACAATGCTATAGATGACACCAACACACTACAGACTATAAATGGGCCCTACAATGCTATAGATGACACCAACACACTACAGACTATAAATGGGCTTACAATGTTATAGAAGAGACCAACACACTACAGACTATAAATGGGCTTACAATGCTATAGATGACACCAACACACTACAGACTATAAATGGGCTTACAATGCTATAGATGACACCAACACACTACAGACTATAAATGGGCTTACAATGCTATAGATGACACCAACACACTACAGACTATAAATGGGCTTACAATGCTATAGAAGAGACCAACACACTACAGACTATAAATGGGCTTACAATGCTATAGATGACACCAACACACTACAGACTATAAATGGGCTTGCTATAGATGACACCAACACTGCTATAGGGCTTACAATGACACCAACACACTACAGACTATAAATGGGCTTACAATGCTATAGAAGAGACCAACACACTACAGACTATAAATGGGCTAACAATGCTATAGATGACACCAACACACTACAGACTATAAATGGGCTTACAATGCTATAGATGACACCAACACACTACAGACTATAAATGGGCTTACAATGCTATAGATGACACCAACACACTACAGACTATAAATGGGCCCTAACAATGCTATAGATGACACCAACACACTACAGACTATAAATGGGCCCTAACAATGCTATAGATGACACCAACACACTACAGACTATAAATGGGCTTACAATGCTATAGATGACACCAACACACTACAGACTATAAATGGGCCCTACAATGCTATAGATGACACCAACACACTACAGACTATAAATGGGCTTACAATGCTATAGATGACACCAACACACTACAGACTATAAATGGGCTTACAATGCTATAGATGACACCAACACACTACAGACTATAAATGGGCTTACAATGCAATGCTATAGACTGACTACCAATGGGCTTACATACTACAGACTATAAATGGGCTTACAATGCTATAGATGACACCAACACACTACAGACTATAAATGGGCTTACAATGGGCTGACACCAACACACTACAGACTATAAATGGGCTTACAATGCTATAGATGACACTAACACACTACAGACTATAAATGGGCTTACAATGCTATAGATGACACCAACACACTACAGACTATAAATGGGCTTACAATGCTATAGATGACACCAACACACTACAGACTATAAATGGGCTTACAATGCTATAGATGACACCAACACACTACAGACTATAAATGGGCTTACAATGCTATAGATGACACTAACACACTACAGACTATAAATGGGCTTACAATGCTATAGATGACACCAACACACTACAGACTATAAATGGGCTTACAATGCTATAGATGACACCAACACACTACAGACTATAAATGGGCTTACAATGCTATAGATGACACCAACACACTACAGACTATAAATGGGCTTACAATGCTATAGATGACACCAACACACTACAGACTATAAATGGGCTTACAATGCTATAGATGACACCAACACACTACAGACTATAAATGGGCTTACAATGCTATAGATGACACCAACACACTACAGATGGGACCAATGCACTAACATACTATGGATCTACACTGAAGATATGCCCTATACCCTTGAGAGTAAATAAAGTACTCAATGGAATGAAATACCCTTACGAACTGCTCCATATTCCAGAGCACACAGAAAGTAGGACTGTTCTACTCGACATCAAACATACTAGCTTATCTGTGTACCTTCAGACAACAGTGTACTGTGTAGAAAAAACACATCTATGCTGGGATTGAAGTTAACACTAGTAAGCTTGCCCAAGACAAATACACTTGAAGACACACTTGTCTCAATTCCTTATGGGCTGGCACTTTAAAATTTGCTGAAATAATCTCCTACAGAGTTACCATCAGACTGGTAAAACACAGTTTCTAACAGCTGCTTACTGGAAAATAACAAATGTTGCCAACACCTTTGTGTACAAATTCTTGTTATACATTTATACCAACAACTCAATCTAATGACTGCCAGGTGCATGTAAATGTGATAATTCTAGCTGAATGCCTTCAAGAACAGATTCAAGACAAAAGAATTCCAGTGCCCCACAGGAGTATAGTAACCCTCTATGAACATATTGACTCCAAATATTTCCAAAAAACAAGAGTTCTTAAACTGCTGCAGAACCTGAACTAAAGACATGTTTTTACACTGGTACCTGGCTTGAACAATTACTTGTTTATCTGAACACACTGTACATCCTCCCCATAGTTTAAGGACAAGGCCTTCTGAACCATGGGACACCTAATGCTAAGACTACTTTCACTGGATCCAGGATACTGGAAACGAATCAAGTACGTGTTGTGTATTTTTACAAATTTCCTTCATGTCAATCATTGTCCCTTAGATACTGTATCTCCACAAATATAACCCACCAGATCATGCATGACAACATACAAACCTTGGCTGCACGGTAAACTGTGAGGCCCTGGAACATCTCATGCTCTGTGTGAGGGGAGATAACTGATGGCTTAGTGGGAAGATGCTCGTACCCATCACCGACTAAAGCACCCGTCTAGAAGCCAGCAGAGATGATAAGCAGAGGACAATATAGACAGGATGTGAAGGAAAGCTGACAGTGTGCTGAGACCACATATCAGGGTGTATTCCAATACAGTGCCAATACTGGTGCCAACAGTGGTACAGATACATATCATTCAAGTCTACAGCTGTATGGCCAGCCTACCAGGTGCATGGAACAAAAAGGAAAAATTCTGGGTTGCAGCAAAATAGAAATGGCTCTCCAAACAAAAAGTGGTGTAGCCTAAAGCCACACAAATTTCAGCTTAGCTGACCATGCTTTGAGATTTTGTTGTATACAAACTTTTTCACATCTATTTTTCATATTGCTCAACATATGAGAACAATAAGCATTATTGAAACTATTTTACTGTAGTGAAATGATCCAGAGTCTGCAAAACACTCTCACAGCTAATCAGCATATATTGATACCACTATTAAATATACACCCTGATATAGACAGCTAGTACAAATCAATTTTCAAAAGCAATAAACAAAACTGGACCAGTAGTAAAATAGTCCTTGACTGAACAAAACTACTAATGGTAAACTATGAGGTTGTCTGTATTGTTTGAGATTGTCTGGACATGGCAGTTAGTTGTGAGAAGACATAATGATCATGAGAGTGTTAGAACACAAATATGATGCACAAAAAGTCCTGTCTCAATACTCAAAATGAAAGTACTGGTACGTTTCACTGAAAACAAATGGGCAAACTTGTGAGTACTTACAAATTATACCTATAAATTGCATATTTAAAATACCTATCCCATCTCACTTTATGCACTTTCTCTTCTACTTTTGCGGAGTGGAAATTACCTGGAACTAAGTCTTCAGCCTCTCTTAACAGCACACCTGAACACATCCCTGCTCCAGTTGCTGATATATGTCATCTCGAGAAGCTCCAGCAGAGCATGTGACCTGCCCAGGCTGATCATGTGACTGTCAGTTGTAGTCATTCTCATGTCTGGGAACCTGCAGCCTGTCACAGTCTTGTGAAGCAGCAATGTAGATCTTCAAAGCTCTAACTGGGTAGAGTTATCATAAGGCCCCAGAATGGTGGACAATGGTGGAATAGTGATAAGTCCATCCGGTTGTCCTGGCATCTGATTCTTTGCTATAAAATGCCAATGGAGACCAAGGAAAAACCTCACCATATTTCTTCCTCTCAAGCCGTATTTGGTTCACAAAAAGTGGCCGGAATTCTGATTTATTCGCAACAGTGGAAAAAGCTACAAAGAGTATTGTCTTGAGGGTGATGCAAGTCTTTGTGTTACGGTGGTTAGGGACGGTGGGGTAGCCTAATGCTTAAAACGTCTGCTCGTCACGCTGAAGACACGGGTTCGATTCCCCACATACAATGTGTGAAGCCCATTTCTAGTGTTCCCGACCATGATATTGCTGGAATGTTGCTAAAAGCGACGTAAAACCCACTCACTCACTCACCTAAAGGAGGTAAGTAGTCATCTGAAAAGATCGGCAATCAGTGATCAACAATCTGCAGGAATGGATGCAGAAAAAACTTGAAAAGAGGCATAGCTGTAGATGTCCCCTGAATCTGAGGGCCTAGGCTGACATGAGAAGGCCAAGAAACTTCTACCACTGACTAAGGGATCTCTAATGTGCCAACAGTACAAGACATTGGATCTTCATGCATCTGTTGAGAAGGACAAACATCTTCCCCAGGAAGCACAGTCCCAAATGCGTTTACCAGGATGGTCGTGGAAATACCAAACAGGAACCTTCCACTGGTAGTGGATTCCCAGGAAGACACACGAAATAAACTTATGAGAACGCTGGTAGATCAGTACATGAGATATGTTTCTTAGATCAACGTTGATCAGATTGTCCCCTCTTTTGATGATCATACAAAGAAGCAACAACATGATATGATCGTTGAGGAGGGTCAAGCACCAGGGGCTGTAACCCTCTGTCAGAGCACAACTCATGATCAAACTTCTCATCTGTATGAGCGAGCAGGCCAGCCAACAAATTTCCACCACCTCCAACAAATGTTGGTAATTAAATGTATAATGGCCCATAATCCACTGATGGAACCAAGACCGGTGATCTCACGTGACAATCGCACAGGAAAATAGAAATCTTGGGAAGCAACATAAAGTCTCCAATCATCACCAGGGCAAGGCAAACAGCAGAGTTGTATCTTGAGTGGATTAATGGTCCGAGTGAGTAGGGTCCTGCCCAGGAAGTGTTGGAGGAAGTTCAAATCATGCTGGGAAGACGACAGTTGATATGAGGCCAGGATCATCACATGAAGTTGTATCAATGATCCAAGAGGGACTGCTGAAGGTGGAGGTTTAAGTAATTGACACGGCCTATATTAAGGCATGAAATCCAAAATGACAAAAGACAATCCTGGGTATGGGGTATGGGGATCCCAAAAGCTGGGCATAGTCAGCTGAAGATGAATTAACAAACTGAAAAATTGAGTAGATCAATAATCGGTAGAGTAAGACTGCGACCTGGACGACATAAACGGCAAGGATGAACCAGGGATGGAAGACGCCGAAGGATACGAAGGATGGATCTCTCAAGAGTGGCCTATCTGAAGGGGACACTGATCCTCTCACAACTTCTAGTCTGTAAGAACAACTAGAGCGATTGTTGAACATTAATTGACTGTCGATCCTGTTGGGATCCTCGAATCCACAGGAGGGTTTGACACAGAAGACATACTGATCAAGGATCCTGTGGGGTGATGATTGATTTCTTTTCTACGTTTCGGATGGTCAGAAGAGACGCCTAAGGGTCTCGCTACAATAGGAGTCCAAGGGAGCATCCAAGAACTCTGGTGATGATTATATCAGCAACTGGAGCAGGGGTGTGTTCAGGTGAGCTGCTCTGAGAGGCTGAAAACTTTGTTCCAGGGTGTTTCCACACTACTGTTGAAAGTAGAAGAGGTGGAGCCAGACGGAACATGAGACAGGCTAAGTTTAAAAATATATCATTTCTAAATAAACTTACACAATGTGTTTTGATTTACTTCTAAACTAGGCAAGTGTATCAATAAACCTCTGATGCTTTCAGAATTCAATGAAAAATAATCATTAAAAATCTATGTAAAGATACTACATAAACAAGAGAGATTGACACTAGATACTAAGTAGACATGGGAGTATTTCAGAGTCACTATCTAGCCTTCATCTAATGACACTTCTAAGCTGAAACCTGCACCACTTTCAAAGCATTGCTATGTGCTGATGGCAAATGATATAGTTACAAAGCCAACATATATATACATAAATATATATGTGTACCTCCCACGCGTCAATCATTGTAAAGCCCTTAAAATTCTCCTGGAGTGTGTGAGGGAAAGAATTTCCTTCATAGCCACTCCCCTCTGTACCGTGAGTCTGAAATACAACAGCCCTTAACATCATCACACATTATACCACTCACTTCCTCAAAGTTATTTCCTGTCTATACATTACACAATAGCCCTACCCTCTGTAGCTGATAAGAAAATATTGCCACAGGTCACCTGGATATGTAGTCATCAGTTTAAAAAGTCAGCAAAGGTAGCCACTTAACAAAACATACCCTGGTACCTGTCAACAATATTCAAAAATATTCTGTATAAGCAACTTAATTACTAAAATACTAACATGTCACGAACAACATAAGATTTTTGTATGCAAAGGAGAAACAAAATTCCAAAGTTAAATTCCCTCAGCTTGCAAACTTTAGTTCGGATTTACAGAGTCAAGTATACACTTTGAGAGAATTTAGAAGCAAAGTCCAAAAACATGAAACTCTGCTAAACGTGAAACATATAATGTGTTTTGAATGACATACCAAATTTCACTACATTGTGTACTGAAATGGCTGACTAATCACCATAAGAAGAGGCAGCACTGAGTATGGTCGATGTGCACAGTTACATCAAACCCTGGTCCAACTAAGACATTCATATCATCCTCTGTTTTGTGGAGCTATATTTGATTTTAATAGAAGTACATATGGCGCCCATGTGAAGTCTTAAAACCTTGCTCCCCAGTATATAGTTAATATATTAAAATTTCATTAATCAAAGATACCTGGTGGCAAGTCCCAAACACTCACACACAATTTCAGTTGAATCCATCCAGCCATTTCAGGCAAGAGATACAAAATGTAAAAGGACAGACATGACTACAATGACAGAAACCTGTGATGACATTAACAGCTTTGATGACTGATCATAGTACTGCCAACAGTGAACATCGTTACATCAGTTTCCATCCCAGCAGAGGTACCTTGTTACTACAAAGACTTTGTGATTTTGACTGAGCCGTTCACAGCATTGGGGGCTTTTCACAGATATCAGAAGGAGCATAATTATATAAATAAAAATCATTCAAACTACACAGAAATATCAAAGTGTAAATGCGTAGTTCTCTTTAAATCAGATAATTTCTTTTCCTCCCAAACAAGGTTACTGTGTACGGCATGGTCTTTAACCACTTCCCCAAAGCAGTGACAATGTTCCTGAGTCTGGTCTGTGTCTTACCAGGACCAGGTTGGTCAAGGTCTGGCACTCTTCATCCTTGGCTAGCCCGTCGGCCATCACTCGCTCCCCTCCCTTCATGTCAGCACCGTCCTTGGTTATAGATATCCCTGCAAGTGTGACAGCATTGTTCAAATAAGCTCATCAAATAAGTGAGAGTTCTTAGTGAATGAAGAACTACAGTTGAAGTTAGCTTACAAAGCTATATAAAGTACATGCCAAAAAATGGAAAGATGAGCAGAGCCAGCCATGGAATGTAAGTTTGAGTGGATAGCCTGTTCTGTCCCTAACAACCATCACGCACAGTTTGGCCGCCCTGCGTGGACAGTTTGTACTTGTACCTCTGACAAGGCATCAGATAACGTATGCACTGTATTTGTAACACATCAAGCAATGCCATATACAACGCTGGGATGTCAACCGAGGTGGCAATGGGGCAAAGCAGTCAGTACTGTAAACATTTCACATGACTCTAAAAAGCTAAACACATGTCCATGCCTCACTAGCAATGTACTCCAGACAATCTGTTCACAGAAAAATGTATTGCTGTGTCCAGCAAATGTACCACCAATACAATCAAGGAAGGACTTCCTTTAAACTTACGTGAGTATTTGAGACACTACCATGGGATCTATCAAAGGGATTTCCCTGATTTTTGTCAATCTCAGAATACACCTAAGTTCAGTTTTGTGAAAATATTAGATTTTTCCCTTTAATACCACACTACATGACAAACTTGTAAATGGTACTTTCCTTCCTCCCTGGGGTATTTGCTACTAAACATGATAACCATAGTTACACATTTCAAATGTTCAGAACAATATCAGAAGTGAACGCAAATATATCTCAAGTTTATTAAAAAACAATAATTATATTCTTCTTCTTTAACAAAGTCTATGTTAAACCTGGTGGTAGTACATTTAGGCAATACGTAGACATCCCAAAGGCCACCAACTTGCCAACCCCACCTTGCTTATCTGTTTCTTAAAGCATAGAACTCTGAGTTTCTGCTCAGATTGGTCAAATCAATACAGGGCAATAGCTTCAGGTATATTGATGATCTGATATCATTCAGTTGAGATCATTAGCCAATTCTCTCCCTGTTTTACCTATCTGAAGTAGAAATAATGGAGACATATGAGCCTGTATCATAGTCCGATCTATGCATAATGATTCAGAGCAAGACAAATCTGTCCCCAAGGCTGTATGACACATGGGATACATTCTAATGATCAATAATTCCACTGTGTCCAACAACATTCCAGAGACTTAAGTCAGTTGTGTCTACATCTCAAGACATTTGAGGTTCCAACAAGCACAATGTTTCAAAATGATTTTCAAAGAATATCCTACAACTCTTGCTTAGAAGTCATCTGATGAAGGCTGGAACATTCAAAACCTCAGTAAAACTTTCGTACAGTATTATGGGAGACATGTCCATGACATTTCAAAACTTGAGGCATCTGTGACAAAAATGATTTCCAATTCAATATTGCTCAAAACTTGAACAATATGTTCCCAATTTTTCCAAGGGACTTGACAAAATACATTTTCAAAAAACCCAAACCATGACAGGCACCAGTTAACCATAAGACATTTTGGAAATCTGCTCCAGAAATAAGCACTACTGCTATTTTCATGTTGTCAATACATAATGTTCAAATTGAGGTAAAAATTTTGAAAATTATAAAAAATGATAATAATTCTCAGAATACTACCTTTAACACTTGATTGCCTTTTTCCTGAAACTTGTTTCTCAATCCAAAGGTTCAGCATGAATAAAATTGTCAAAGTCCATGGTTTTGTGCTGTGTTTTTTCCTAGTGGTCCTCCAAGTTATATCCGCAGGAGGCAGGGAAAACATCCTAATTTTCCTAGAGTACCAGTACCTTACCTTAAGGAAGGTACTCCGGGATTTCTGGGGGAAGGATGGGTGGGCCCCTACTTCAAGTGTTAGAGGTAGTATTCTAAGAATTATTATCATTGCTGAGATTGTTCCCCAATACTTATGAATATGTCCCTCTAACTACTGATAAATTCTGTAGTTATGCATTGTCTAGGGATATCCTCTAGTTTATAAGATGATAACATACTGGTAAGAAATGGTTCCTTCCCAGTATGAAACCCTAGCCTAGTGTGGACAGATACCAAAGCAGTGTGGTATCCTTCTGTGATGCCATGCAAAAGAGGGACAAGTATCCTAAGATATAGAAGAAGGTCAGTCTAAGTAAACTTAGGCTCAGTATTAATCGTTACACTGCTATACTGAGTCTAACAAAACTTTGTAGAAGGTCGCGTCAGCTAACCTTTTGGACTGACCAATCAGAACACAGCTTATCAAATCCAAAAGTTAACATTCGCACATACCGTTTGAACCTTTACCTAAAAAACTCGAACGATTCCGAATGCTATTTTCCGCACGATCGCTTCCGAGTGATACACGCAATGAGTAAACAGTCGCTGAAAATAGCGTTTTTGTCAATATTCAAGGATGTCATCTTGCGAACATATAAGCAAATAGTAACCATGTCAGTAGAAACCCTAAAGCGTATATACTGCAGGTCAAATATATGTGTTTTATGCGGATTTTCGTTTGTTGATAGATCAGTGTCAGCGACCAGGGAAGAGAAAATTCAAAAAACGTTTCATAAGTCTAACAAGTAGTCGCAATCTGACTGGATAAATTCGTTCGTCCGTCTCGCGTTTGATTGGACGGTCATAGGTCTCGCAAAGATGAGCTGACGCGACCTTCTACAAGGTTTTGTTAGACTCAGTATAGCAGTGTAACGAATAATACTGAGCCTAAGTTTACTTAGGCTGAGAAGAAAGTTTGCAATAATCGGCACTGTAATGGGGACATTGGCTGTTCCAGATCTGACTCCACTGCTGGAATCAGTTACCTTTAAAGTCATAGAAAGGCAGATGTTGAAGTTCTGATTGACTGAGTAACTGCTGAGGAAGCTCCTTGTGAAAATCCTGCTGATAGGAGCTGTTGCTGGATAGTTTCCATACATGTAAGTGGAGCTGTTTCAGGTTTGTCTGACTCTGGTTGTCTGAGAAGCATTGGCCAAAGAGGCAGATTGAAAAGGAATATGCAATCACGCCTTCCCAAGAAATTGTCATGATGTCCACTGCAGAAACTGAAGGATCTGGAGCTGGGGTGATATGAGCTTGCAATATGAGCTTGCTCCCATTTGATCGGTATCTGTCTGAAGGTATCCGCATGATAGGATCCGTAGATAGGATCTTGTCCGGACGTTGTAGAACGGATCAAGGATGTTGATATTCCCTGGATGTATCGGGCTCCATGAGCACTTGATAATGGGTTACCCTCCAGTCTGATGATGCTACTATCGTGGAATTGTCCGCGGTGACAAGTATGGAGGAGTTGTTCAAAGCTCTGATTTTTCCTGATGAACAAGGAACCTAAAATTCCCTTAGAAAGAGTCTTCTAAACAGGCATCCCCTGTACCTTCTTATACATTTTAGAAGTAAATATGCTAGAGCTGGAGCTGTGATGATCTTGAATAGCCACGAAGCTACTGATAGTCTAAACGGTAGAACCCTGAACAGTAAGACTCTTCTGATGGACAAAGCATGGGTATCCCTGATAGTTTGGATGAATCAGAACATGTTTATATGCATGCTGCAGGTCTCTGGAGATCATATAGAGATCCAAATTAGAGATTGTCTAAATGAGGTTCCGCTTGGACTTCATCCTGAGTGGTCCATGTATTAGTGGTCTGTGCCTTATAGCAAAGACAAAACATACCAGTGAGGCCCCTCTACCAGGGTATTTTATAATTTTTCTCAAGTAAAATTAGCTGAGAGAAACTTTTTTTATTTTGTTGATTCCTTGGGGAAAATAAGGTTTTCAGTTACCTGTTGTGTTCCATTGGTTCACATGTCCACAAGTCATCGTCATTATTTTGAAAAAGGATCAACTTAACCTTCATCCATTCAACGAGTTTCACAGTTTCATAAAGAACTTGAGGCGGTGTGGCACACAACAACTGACTCGAAAATCTCCGAACCACGAGTAACTATATAGGGTATGAAATCATGACATATTTGGTCATACATGGTTCACGCCATCTGGTGAGGTCGCTATTTATAAACCTGGGGAACTCCAAGTTGCGGTAACATCACCATGTCAAAACGGACGATGTTACACTTCAGTATCATGAGAATTAAGAAAGTAATTAAAAAATGTAGCTACCCAGAACACAAAATGCTTTGCGCACAGAACATGTAGGTAGAAATTATTGTGCATGAAATGCAGATTTATTTGCATGAAACACACAGGTTTTTCGTTAACGCGAACTCTGTACAGGTCAAGATTCTGTGAGTAAATTCTAGACACACTTTTAGCGTCATGTGCTGCATTGTTCCAGGATATGTTGAAAATGCAAGAACACTAGAAAAACAGGGAAGAATTTGAAAGGTAGAGTGTGTAACCCGGGTGACTGGATACCAAAGACATATAACAGGCATTCTGAGTACTACATACTGTAAATGAAAATTCGAATTGATGCATATTTTCTATGTCTGAGTAATAGGAACGATGCCATTGTCAAAAGAAGCTTCAATGGCAGCCATGTTTAGAACTCGATCAGAATTCTGTCTTTACAGTTTCACAGAGTGCAAATTTGGTTTCATAGACTGTTCAGTTTAAGAGGATGTATAAAAAATGCCAAAGTTTAGAGTGAAACAGATTACTGGTAAAATCACCAGTTGATGGAAAAAGAACAATTACATAAGCACACTTTATTTCAGTCATGTGAGGGAGAAATAAAGTTAAATTCAAAAGGAAGAATAATCTATTTGTTTCGACCTACCACTTTTTTTCAAATCTTCTAAGGTGTGCTGTTGAGTGTTACTGTCACTCCTCAGGTATTTAACATCCATATTGTGCAGGGTCTTGATGGTCTCAATATAGGCTTGGTCATCCTTGGTGGGATCTGTGGTGTACCGGATGACCAACGCACATCGCTGCTCACTGTACGGGATGCTAACACCATGATGGTCACTGCTCTCAAATGCAACCAGCCTCCCACACTTCATACCAACTTTGCTCTGAATATGAAGGGCCAAACATATTACTTATTATTAGGTAATATTAAAAATTCACTTTTACAGTTAATAGTTTGGTGTGTCTTGGAAATGCAGTTTTATTTACTATATGTCCACAAATCTTACACTCATGTGCACAGGTGACAGCCTAGGTGGATCAAGCTAGACTTCCCTGATAGTGTGTATTGTAATGGACCAGCCGTTGATTCCAAATTGCCAGACCAAACTTGTGGAATGAACTCCCACAGCATCTGAGATCAAACCACAATCTGGACTCATTCAAAACACAGCTGAAGACTCATTACTTCTGTGAAACATGGACAAGGTGGAGCATGGTAGCCCAGCTTTGTGTAGATGTAGACTGGTGCAGGCTAATGGACAAGGTGGAGCATGGTAGCCAAGCTTTGTGTAGATGTAGACTGGTGCAGGCTAATGGACAAGGTGGAGCATGGTAGCCCAGCTTTGTGTAGATGTAGACTGGTGCAGGCTAATGGACAAGGTGGAGCATGGTAGCCAAGCTTTGTGTAGATGTAGACTGGTGCAGGCTAATGGACAAGGTGGAGCATGGTAGCCCAGCTTTGTGTAGATGTAGACTGGTGCAGGCTAATGGACAAGGTGGAGCATGGTAGCCCAGCTTTGTGTAGATGTAGACTGGTGCAGGCTAATGGACAAGGTGGAGCATGGTAGCCCAGCTTTGTGTAGATGTAGACTGGTGCAGGCTAATGGACAAGGTGGAGCATGGTAGCCAAGCTTTGTGTAGATGTAGACTGGTCAGACATGGGTTCAATTACTTTGAAATGTAATTAATTAAATTACAATTACTTTGATTTTCCTCAATTACAATTACAAATACAATTACACCTTAAATTAAAATGTAATTAATTAAATTACAATTACATTACCAATGTAATTAATTACAATTACAAATTACTTTGTTAAAAAACCAAAACAAATATATGTCTGTATTGCTTTAATCAACAAGATATCGATGTTGGTAAACAGTGGTCACTAAATCCAATTAATATTTTGTCATCAAAAGGTGAAATGCAAATTTAGATTATATCTACAATGTACACTATTTGATCAAATTTGTATTTTGCATATTTCTTTGGGCTTATTATCAAATACACACCTCTATCATCTCTTGTTGCAAAAAACACTTTGTCCACTACTGTTACTTTAGGTGTACTGTATCAAGACATCACAATCAGCCGGTCTCTCTATCTGACATAATCCACATTAACATACTATTACTAAAGGATTTGTCAACTTGGATTTATGGCTTATTACCTTTCATGATTATAAAAATAGGACTACAGTTCAGTAAGATTTTGAATATCATATCCTATGAGAAATAAACAAAGAGGCCATTTTGATAGGAACTTGACTAATAGTACTGTTAATCCCCCATTTCCTCAAATACCAACCTACATTCAGTCATGCGTTACTGATTCCCTTTGTTTCACAAATGTGCAGATGGTGATAGTTACAAAGGCTTAGACATTCAAATCTCTTTCAAAACTTAACACCTGCTAGAGTATATACCGACAACAAGCATCTTATTGAAAAACACTGCTTTGTCCTCCTTATTGTACAGAATATAATTGCAAGGGTTGCCTGATGACCACCAAAATATAAAAGTGAGATGTAATTTGATGTAATTGAAAAAGTAATTGAAAAATTCAATTACATTGAGATATTAATTAATTAAATTACAATTACAAATTACATTTTAAACATTCAATTACAAATTACATGCAATTACATAGATTTTTGTAATTAATTACATTCAATTACAATTACAAATTACAATTACCCCATGTCTGAGACTGGTACAGGCTAATGGACAAGGTGGAGCATGGTAGCCAAGCTTTGTGTAGATGTAGACTGGTGCAGGATAATGGACAAGGTGGAGCATGGTAGCCAAGCTTTGTGTAGATGTAGACTGGTGCAGGATAATGGACAAGGTGGAGCATGGTAGCCATGGACAAGATGGAGACATGGCAGCCAAGCTTTGTGTGGAGCATGTAGACTGGTGCAGATGTAACTGGACAAGGTGGGTGGAGCATGGTAGCCAAGCTTTGTGTAGATGTAGACTGGTGCAGGATAATGGACAAGGTGGAGCATGGTAGCCAAGCTTTGTGTAGATGTAGACTGGTGCAGGCTAATGGACAAGGTGGAGCATGGTAGCCAAGCTTTGTGTAGATGTAGACTGGTGCAGGCTAATGGACAAGGTGGAGCATGGTAGCCAAGCTTTGTGTAGATGTAGACTGGTGCAGGCTAATGGACAAGGTGGAGCATGGTAGCCAAGCTTTGTGTAGACTGTAGACTGGTGCAGCTTTTGTAGATGTAGACTGGTGCAGGCTAATGGACAAGGTGGAGCATGGTAGCCCAGCTTTGTGTAGATGTAGACTGGTGCAGGCTAATGGACAAGGTGGAGCATGGTAGCCAAGCTTTGTGTAGATGTAGACTGGTACAGGCTAATGGACAAGGTGGAGCATGGTAGCCAAGCTTTGTGTAGATGTAGACTGGTGCAGGCTAATGGACAAGGTGGAGCATGGTAGCCAAGCTTTGTGTAGATGTAGACTGGTACAGGCTAATGGACAAGGTGGAGCATGGTAGCCAAGCTTTGTGTAGATGTAGACTGGTGCAGGCTAATGGACAAGGTGGAGCATGGTAGCCAAGCTTTGTGTAGATGTAGACTGGTGCAGGCTAATGGACAAGGTGGAGCATGGTAGCCCAGCTTTGTGTAGATGTAGACTGGTACAGGCTAATGGACAAGGTGGAGCATGGTAGCCCAGCTTTGTGTAGATGTAGACTGGTACAGGCTAATGGACAAGGTGGATGCATGGTAGCCTGGTACAGCTTTGGACAAGGTGGAGCATGTGTAGATGTAGACTGGTACAGGCTAATGGACAAGGTGGAGCATGGTAGCCCAGCTTTGTGTAGATGTAGACTGGTGCAGGCTAATGGACAAGGTGGAGCATGGTAGCCAAGCTTTGTGTAGATGTAGACTGGTGCAGGCTAATGGACAAGGTGGAGCATGGTAGCCAAGCTTTGTGTAGATGTAGACTGGTGCAGGCTAATGGACAAGGTGGAGCATGGTAGCCCAGCTTTGTGTAGATGTAGACTGGTGCAGGACTAATGGACAAGATGTGGAGGCATGGACAGGTGGAGCATGGTAGCCCAGCTTTGTGTAGATGTAGACTGGTGCAGGCTAATGGACAAGGTGGAGCATGGTAGCCCAGCTTTGTGTACATGTAGACTGGTACAGGCCAATGGACAAGGTGGAGCATGGTAGCCCAGCTTTGTGTAGTTGTAAACTGGTGCAGGCTAATGAACTAGGTGGTGCAATGTTACCTACCTCGGTTTTCTTGTCAGGTGACATGAAGTATATGTTTGATCCTTCATCAGCAGGGATATCAGAGAGGTATGTCACTCCACTGCAGAGATAAAAACCTGTCTTAATAGTAATGCTTTCAAAGTCCATGGGTATCAGGAAAAGGATAATGATAACATATCATATGAACTACATGAGATAATCTAACACTGATCAACAGTAACGATAATGATGCCACATGACCAAAAATAATTCAAATCATCTCCACACAGCCAGAAATACATGAATGAACTAATGAGTTTTGCTGTGGCATTAAGTGAATAGTGATCAGTGAGAACTGATTTTACTCATCACTTTGTCAGTAACAAGTTGCTTTGCACAGAAATTCAAAGCCTTTGGTTTTCAGAGTTCCAGCAACTATATAACAGATTTAAAGCAAGATCCCATCCTCCAGAGTATTTACGGTAAATGATTACTAAGGCACTGGACAGAACATTTTGTCACATCAGTGTCAAAGTGTATGACATCCTTTAACAGAAAAACATTGTGCCACATTCAAGAAAAGATATGGTACTTCTCATTTGTATTTGAAAAATGACATTGGCCTGTAAAATATAGAACTGATATCGGATGAAGCAAGATTGAGTAGAATGTTGAGAAGAGAATGCTACTGACATGTATTCCTCATCACCGATGTTGGACGGCAGTTCTTCTATACATGATCCATCCTCCTGGGGTATACAGCCTTCAAAGGAAGATGCTGCAACAGGAGCAGTCACTGACACACTTCAACAGGAACAGTCATTGACACACTTCAACAGAAACAGTCACTGACACACTTCAACAGGAACAGTCACTGACACACTTAAACGGGAACAGTCACTGTCACACTTCAACAGGAACAGGCACTGACACACTTCAACAGGGACAGGCACTGTCACACTTCAACAGGAACACAGGAACAGTCACTGACACAGTTCAACAGGGACAGTCACTGACACACTTCAACAGGAACAGTCACTGACACACTTCAACAGGAACAGTCACTCACACACTTCAACAGGAACAGTCACTGGCCCACTTCAAAAGGAACAGGCACTGACACACTTCAACAGAAACAGGCACTGACACACTTCAACAGAAGAGGCACGTACACACAACTAGTGCTGTAGCAAGTTCCTGTAGCTGGTTCCAAATTGGTATGGTGAAACCAGGCCCCCGATTTCTCGAAAGAATCTTAAGTCTGAGTTTTTACTTAAGTTAGAGTTTTACTCAAATTTGAGAAAATGCATTTCCCAGAATGAACTAAAATCTATAATAAACTCAAACATAGTGGACAATTTGAGTTTGGTGGATAGATTACTTACGTTGTTTGGGCTTTTTCAGTTTAAAAAAGCAGTTGAGTTTAAAATTCACCTGTTTCAAATTGTCAAACTCAGTTTGAAATTTGAGTAAAAACTTAAGTGTGTTTCAGAAATCGGGGCCAGAACGATTATAAGTTGGCCTTAGCAAATCATGATGTGACCAAGTCAAACAACTGGTAATTGAAAAATATAAGGAGGAATTATAAAATCCACACCATGTTATATGAATGAGTGGTGTAAACAAAGACGACAGAAAATCAGTTATCGAATTGTTGAAACCATGTTGTTATTTTGACAGTCTCTAAACTTGATGGCACAAGTAAGAAACTAATGCACATGCAAGCCCCATACAACATATTTTCTGCAGAATACTTAAAAACAATATGTGGGTGAATTCAATTGTGAATGGAACAAATCTTTTCCAATTTTCATCGTGCATTATTTCTGATGCACTCAATTATCACATGAACAACTGTAAAACATGTCAATGACTTATTAAAGACAACTTATATGGTTCTGGGATCGGTCCTGTCTACTTATGATAATACCTACCATCAAGTCCTGTCTCAGGACCCCAACAGACTACAGATGTATGTTTGAAGAACAGCCTTGTCAAACTGTAATACTTCATTAAATAGTGGCGAGTTGTCTCAGCAATACGAAGCAGGAGACGTAATGAGACCTCACTATTCAAATCTTCTTTTTCCAGCATCTACAGAAAGAATTCAACAAAATCAGAGGTACAAAGGAGCAAAGAATCAGGAAATAATAGGGTCATGAATCTTCACATAGCAGTTACATAAAAGGAATCTGGAAATAACTGCAGATAAAGTGGGCCAAGAATCTTTAGATGATGGTTACATAGTGAGAGAATTTGAAATATAAAGCAAAGAGTGAAGAGAATTTTGAGATGCCAGCACCCTGGGGCAAGAATCTTGAGGTGTCAGGAACAGACATAAAACATAAGGAACAGAGGCACATACAAGTCACACATGGACATAATGCTTGACAACAGACACATGAACATTATGCTTGATAGCAGACACATGAACATTATGCTTGATAGCAGACACATGAACATTATGCTTGATAGCAGACACACGTGGATATGATGCTTCAGAGCAGACACACATGGACATGATGCTTGACAGCAGACACACATGGACATGATGCTTGACAGCAGACACACATGAATATGATGCTTGACAGCAGACAAAAGGACATGATGCTTGACAGCAGACACACATAAACATGTAGCTTGACGGCAGACAAACATGGATATGATGCTTGACAGCAGACACACATGGATATGATGGACATGTAGCTTGACAGCAGACACACATGGATATGATGCTTGATGGCAGACACAAGGATATGATGCTCGACAGCAGACACACATGGATATGATGGACATGTAGCTTGACAGCAGACACATGGATATGATGCTTGACAGCAGACACTCATGGATATGATGCTTGACAGCAGACACACATGGACATGATGCTTGACAGCAGACAAATGGACATGATGCTTGACAGCAGACACACATAAACATTTAGCTTGACGGCAGACACACATGGATATGATGCTTGACAGCAGACAAACATGGATATGATGCTTGACAGCAGACAAATGGACATGATGCTTGACAGCAGACACAAATGACATGTAGCTTGACGGCAGATACACATGGATATGATGCTTGACAGCAGACACACATGGATATGATGGACATGTAGCTTGACAGCAGACACACATGGACATGTAGCTTGACAGCAGACACACATGGATATGATGCTTGACAGCAGACACACATGGACATGTAACTTTACAGCAGGCACACATGGACATGTAGCTTGACAGCAGACACACATGGACATGATGCTTGACAGCAGACACACATGGACATGTAACTTGACAGCAGACACACATGGACATGTAGCTTGACAGCAGACACATGGACATGTAACTTGAAAACAGACACACATGGACATGTAACTTGACAACAGACACACATGGACATGTAATTTGACAACAGACACATGGACATGTAACTTGACAACAGACACACATGGACATGATGATTGACAGCAGACACACATGGACATGATGGACATGTAGCTTGACAGCAGACACACATGGACATGATGCTTGACAGCAGACACATGGATATGATGCTTGACAGCAGACACACATGGACATGTAACTTGACAGCAGACACACATGGACATGTAGCGTGACAGCAGACACACATGGACATGATGCTTGACAGCAGACAACCATGGACATGTAGCTTGACAGCAGACACACATGAACATGTAGCTTGACAGCAGACACACATGGACATGTAACTTGACAGCAGACACACATGGACATGTAACTTGACAGCAGACACATGGACATGTAACATGACAACAGACACCCATGGACATGTAACTTGACAACAGACACACATGAACATGTAGCTTGACAGCAGACACACTGGATATGAAGCTTGACAGCAGACACACTGGATATGAAGCTTGACAGCAGACACACATGAATATGATGCTTGACAGCATACAAATGGACATGATGCTTTACAGCAGACACATGGATATGATGCTTGACAGCAGACACACATGGATATGATGGACATGTAGCTTGACAGCAGACACATGGATATGATGCTTGACAGCAGACACACATGGACATGTAACTTGACAGCACACACACATGGATATGATGCTTGACAGCAGACACACATGGATATGATGCTTGACAGCAGACACACATGGATATGATGGACATGTAGCTTGACAGCAGACACATGGATATGATGCTTGACAGCAGACACACATGGACATGTAACTTGACGGCAGACACACATGGATATGATGATTGACAGCAGACACACATGGATATGATGGACATGTAGCTTGACAGCAGACACATGGATATGATGCTTGACAGCAGACACACATGGACATGTAACTTGACAGCAGACACACATGGACATGTAGCGTGACAGCAGACACACATGGACATGTAACTTGACAGCAGACACGCATGGACATGTAGCTTGACAGCAGACACGCATGGACATGTAGCTTGACGGCAGACACACATGGATATGATGCTTGACAGCAGACACACATGGATATGATGGACATGTAGCTTGACAGCAGACACACATGGACATGTAGCTTGACAGCAGACACATGGATATGATGCTTGACAGCAGACACACATGGACATGTAACTTGACAGCAGACACACATGGACATGTAACTTGACAGCAGACACATGCAGACACACATGGACATGATGCTTGACAGCAGACACACATGGACATGTAACTTGACAGCATACACACATGGACATGTAAGCGACAGCAGACACATGGACATGTAACTTGAAAACAGACACACATGGACATGTAACTTGACAACAGACACACATGGACATGTAATTTGACAACAGACACATGGACATGTAACTTGACAACAGACACACATGGACATGATGATTGACAGCAGACACACATGGACATGATGGACATGTAGCTTGACAGCAGACACACATGGACATGTAGCTTGACAGCAGACACACATGGACATGATGCTTGACAGCAGACAACCATGGACATGTAGCTTGACAGCAGACACACATGAACATGTAGCTTGACAGCAGACACACATGGACATGTAACTTGACAGCAGACACACATGGACATGTAACTTGACAGCAGACACATGGACATGTAACATGACAACAGACACCCATGGACATGTAACTTGACAACAGACACACATGAACATGTAGCTTGACAGCAGACACACTGGATATGAAGCTTGACAGCAGACACACTGGATATGAAGCTTGACAGCAGACACACATGGATATGATGGACATGTAGCTTGACAGCAGACACATGGATATGATGCTTGACAGCAGACACACATGGACATGTAACTTGACAGCAGACACACATGGATATGATGCTTGACAGCAGACACACATGGATATGATGGACATGTAGCTTGACAGCAGACACATGGATATGATGCTTGACAGCAGACACACATGGACATGTAACTTGACGGCAGACACATGGATATGATGCTTGACAGCAGACACACATGGATATGATGGACATGTAGCTTGACAGCAGACACATGGATATGATGCTTGACAGCAGACACACATGGACATGTACCTTGACAGCAGACACACATGGACATGTAGCATGACAGCAGACACACATGGACATGTAACTTGACAGCAGACACGCATGGACATGTAACTTGACAACAGACACACATGAACATGTAGCTTGACAGCAGACACACTGGATATGAAGCTTGACAGCAGACACACATGGACATGTAGCTTGACAGCAGACACACATGGACATGTAGCTTGACAGCAGACACACATGGATATGTAACTTGACAGCAGACACACATGGACATGATGCTTGACAGCAGACACACATGGATATGATGGACATGTAGCTTTACAGCAGACACACATGGACATGTAACTTGACAGCAGACACACATGGACATGTAACTTGACAGCAGACACACATGGATATGTAACTTGACAGCAGACACACATGGACATGTAGCTTGACAGCAGACACACATGGACATGATGCTTGACAGCAGACACACATGGACATGTAGCTTGACAGCAGACACATGGACATGTAACTTGACAACAGACACACATTGACATGTAACTTGACAACAGACACACATGGACATGTAGCTTGACAGCAGACACACATGGACATGTAGCTTGACAGCAGACACACATGGGCATGTAACTTGACAACAGACACACATGGACATGTAGCTTGACAGAAGACACACATGGATATGATGCTTGGCAGCAGACACACATGGACATGTAGGTTGACAGCAGACACATGGATATGATGTTTGACAGCAGACACACATGGACATGTAGCTTGACAGCAGACACACATGGACATGTAGCTTGACAGAAGACACACATGGATATGATGCTTGACAGCAGACACACATGGACATGTAACTTGACAGCAGACACACATGGATATGATGCTTGACAGCAGACACACATGGACATGTAGCTTGACAGCAGACACACATGGATATGATGCTTGACAGCAGACACACATGGACATGTAGCTTGACAGCAGACACACATGGATATGATGCTTGACAGCAGACACACGTGGACATGTAACTTGACAACAGACACACATGGACATGTAGCTTGACAGAAGACACACATGGATATGATGCTTGACAGCAGACACACATGGACATGTAGCTTGACAGCAGACACACATGGACATGTAGCTTGACAGCAGACACACATGGACATGTAACTTGACAGCAGACACACATGGATATGATGCTTGACAGCAGACACACATGGACATGTAGCTTGACAGCAGACACACATGGACATGTAGCTTGACAGCAGACACACATGGACATGTAGCTTGACAGCAGACACACATGGACATGTAACTTGACAGCAGACACACATGGATATGATGCTTGACAGCAGACACACATGGACATGTAGCTTGACAGCAGACACACATGGACATGTAACTTGACAACAGACACACATGGACATGTAACTTGACAACAGACACACATGGACATGTAGCTTGACAACAGACACACATGGACATGTAGCTTGACAGCAGACACACATGCATATGCAGCTCGGCATTGGAGACACATATAAATTTTACAAACATGAGGCAGAAAGGATATAACGGAATGTGTTCGGAATGTAACTGTGCACATGGTGTACTATGTTGTATCTTCCATGCTTACCTGTACGGCATCAGTCATTGTCACCACTTTGGCTCCATACTGATTTGCTTTCTTATCCTGAAAACCACAAACATTCATCATCATAATCATGAAATGTTCTTTTGATCTCACTTTCTCTATCATCCATGGGGATCATGTTACAATACTGACAGCCAGAAAAGGAATACCCATCAGCTCATGTTGACAACTGCTGACATTCGCTGAACGTGTCTGGGCATTCGGTGTGAGTGTGAGCATACCAACAGGACTTGCCAATAACTGTACCATATACCCCACTTAAAACATTTACTGACTTCTTTCCAACATAATGAGGAAGTACAATTTATTTCCATTCTAACAACATCCCCTCCAGTCTAAACAAAGATTTTAGGTAAGGAAGAAAATGGCAATACAGAGAAACAGAAGAGACTTGCCACCTGCTATCTTCAAACCAAAAGCAAAAGTTCTTTCAGTTTAATAACATAACATCCACTATGGGAAAACAAAGCAGCATGATTTGAACTTTATAAAATGTTCCATTTTCTAGGACAGTAACAGACTGTAGTCCAAAATGTCCATAAAGAGTTTAACAAAGTTTGCAATGATGTAGAAGAATGTCCTGTCAGAACTTGATACAACCATGAAAGTGCCATCTTGCCATCTAAAATCACTGCTATGTATTTGGCGGCCGAAATCTTTAAACACCTTAATTTCTAGCAAACTGTACAACACTGTGTTTCAGAAAAGGAACTGAAAACAGGGTGGGTGATTTCCAACATTTCATTAAACAAGGGACTAATGAATCAAGACTTCACCCATTAGTATATCCCCCAATTTCTTTGTTTTTTATTTGAAAACATCACCACTAGGCAACAAAACCACTTGACTAGGAAAGGAACAGGCTACTTGCATGAAATAGACAAAGAAATATACAACTCACTACTCACATGGACTAGACTGATAATTTCAAAGCACTGCTCTTTCCTCAAGAAGCCATCAGCTGCAAACCTCTTTTCCCCTTTCAGTTGGTCTCCATGGGAAACAAGCTTCAGCCCAATTCTCTCATACTGTTTCATCCAGTAGCCGCTTTGCTTCTCTTCATTTGTTGCCTTTACTTCACTTTCCTCATCCAGAGGCTTCTACGATGTACAATACAGATGGAAAACTAGAAACATGTTGCAGTGCATGCAGTCAGATGAGCTAATTACAAGAAGGCTGAAGCCTGTAACTAATCTAAAAAGAAGAGAACTCCACAGTTTTATGATTTTGACCTTTGTAAGCCATAGCCATGAAAATCCTGAAATGTATGCACATCTGGTGAATATCACAGACATTATGTTACTGTGGAAAGCTTGCAAGTGTTTCATTTTAGGAACTACCTTAACATTTGACATCAAACAGACACAGCAACTACAGAATAAAGTGGTTATGTTTTATTAATCCCTCAAAAATGTTTTGTATTATTTCTGTTGTGGAGAATATTAAACAATCACTAATTCAGGGTCATGGTACATGAACACAAAATAACAACTCACCATGCTTAGTAAAAAACATTTTGAAATGGATCAGGGCTTTTCCTGCACATTAAGAAACATGCCTACTTAATCTCATGAGGCTAGCAAACTTATAAACCACACAATCCCCTACTCTGAGGTGGAAATTGGTTTAGTTATTATAGACAAAATAAATTGTTTAAAGATAACCAGCAAACAAACAAAACATGGTGCCCCTAGGTGGAACTGAAGGTAACAATGAAAACATAGCTTTACTATCCATTGTAAACAGAACACAGTGATCTACCTCGGACATCACACCATTGTCAACATGTGGCATACATTTCATATAATTCATAAATGTAATTCAAATCATATAAGCTCTATAAGCATAAGACATATTCAATGTCAGCAGAAAAAATAATTCCAGTCCAAATGGCAATACTTTAAGAATGGCCTTCACCCTAACAACAATGTTCTGCTGCGGTTACTCCTCACCTGAAGATGACACGTCTGAGTTACATGTAACTTCAGTTAAGGCTTCAAGAGTATTCATATGGCTTCATGCTATGACCCTGAAGATTATCTTGACCCCTTATCATGACTCGTAAAAGTGTACACGAAAAAACTAATCCCAGGACGATATGAGAGATATGCATGACATGATAGCTCTGATGTGCAGTATGGTTAAACAAACTTTAATTTGATTTGTTGAGTAAATCGATTGTCCTTCTCAGTTTCCACTTGTATCAGACCGATGAATGTGTTAAGCAAAGCATAGAGAGTGTACAGCAGATTTACACTTACCACCAAGTCGCTTGTATCTTTCAAATAATTTGTTTGTGAAAAGTCAAGTATCCTCTCCATCTGATGTTTCCTATCCAGATAAATAACGGCTTGCTGAAATGATGAACATTCACATTACCGGGTTGTCTGGTACCACCGACACAAGTACACCAAAGTGACAGGTTGCATAACATGGTGGCACCATACCTCACATGGATATGTAGTTAACAATTTAAAATGTACACAGTTACAAGATTCGCTGAATGGCACACGCAGACCAGATTCATCTCACAAATAAGTTTACAGAGCCAAATACATGTGTACATTTTGAGGGAAATTGAAGCGTGGTGAAACAAGATCAAAATTCAAAATATATACTGAGGGAAAAAAATAAGGGATCACATGCAAGCACAAGTGTTCCCATATATTTTTCCAGGTTTCTTCACAAGCATGCAATTTTCTGAATAAATTTGATATTTTATACTAATCCTGACTCATGCTCTTTTGCTTGTCTCCTTCCTCTTGTGAACATTAGTGGAACACTTGTATCTCCTATTGAAGCTCCCTTCAATAAAGAACAGACGTAAAATCCCTACTCACCACGAGTTATCTGTGTGGCCGTTTTGGCAGGAAAGCAGCGCCATCGTACTCCCATGCTTCACTCTCTCCGAATTATGAGCCCGACACTTTAATTTACAGAGAAATCCAAAGGGTCTAGCGGGGAGGTTGGGAGGGCTTACCTCATGAGTCAGGATAAGTATAAAATATCAATTGTATTCAGAAAATTACATATTTTTCCTTATCCTGACTCATGCTCTTTTGCTTGTAGAATCCGACGGAGTTGGTGGTGGGTCAAGCTACTTCTGGATTTCATGTAGTGATTTACGTCTTGCATACCCCCCAATGGGAACTTGTGTTACTGCTAGGCTCTGCTGCTGCTGTAACTCTTCACTTCCAGCTTTTCTGATGGGGGGACCACAATTGTTAACTTTTGGTCCTTGCTGCTGTTAACATTTCATGTGGATTTTGCAACTCCATCTCTTGATGCGAGCATCAAGTGGAGAAGCAACCCTTTCCTGTACGAGTATGTCTTTACAAGTACTGGGTCATATCACTTATGCTAGTCTGTCCTAGACTTGCATATAGACTCTAAAGCTGAACTCTCCTGAGTGTAGGCTTTTGCAAGTGATAAAAGGGCGAGACTCCGTCTCAGCGTCTTTGTGGGACTGTCAATTGTTATGCTACAACAAGTGGGCCGAAATGGAGAATGCCAGAGCCGTCCTCGGTGGCGATGTCCCTCAGGTAATGGTTGGCAAACACCATCTCCCATTTCCAGAAGCATCCCTCCATTATCGTCCTGATAGAGCGATTCCCATGTAGAGCGAACGTTGACGCCAGAGCTCTAACTTCATGTGGGTTGGAGGTTCTTGGAGGATCAAATCCTGCTGCTTTGTAGGCCCGTAGTATGACAGTTCTGATCCAGCTTGATATCTTAGTGCGGAAAGCCTCCGTCTGTGTCGCTGTCGATATCGAGACGAAAAGACACTTGAATTTCCGTCTCCTGGACCTGGATCTTTGTAAGTAGACTTTCAATGCTCTCACCTGGCACAAGGATAGGTCCTGCGTATCCTGTGGTCCAAGGACTGATGATAGTGTTGGGACGTGGAACTGTCTGGCTGGATGACCTGGCAGTTGATTCTTTGCTATGAAGTCCCATCTCAGTCCCTTATGCACGATGTATTGATTTTCATCAAATCGTGTTCTCTCGAAATCCAGAGAATGTATTTCTGACATCCTTGCTGCTGTTGCTAAGGTTATCAGGAACAGCGTCTTCTGCGTCAAGAACTCGAATGATGTTCTCTATAATGGATCGTAGATGTCACTAGAGAGATGTCGTAGAACTACGTTGAGGTCCCACACCGGAGCTTTAAATCTCTGTTGTTGGTCCTCCAATTAAAAGGGCGTAGTAAGGCCAGTAACTCTGGTACTTTCGTCAGTTGCACTCGTCCTCATGGCGATAACTGACCTCAATGCCGCTAGGTATGTTGAGAGTGTTGACCCTTTTAACCGCTTCGTTTGTCTAGGTGACAAAGGTAGTCCGCCACTTGAGGATGTGTCGCTTTCATGGCTGTGAAGCCGGCCCTCGAAACGTATGTCTCGAAGCATCGCCACTTGTCATCGTACTAGTTGCGTGTAGACTTGCGTAAAGCTAGTGTGACTGCTTTCGCTGCCCTGGCAGAATATCCTCTCTTGTTCAAGCATGCCTTGATACAGTTCACACGTGTAGCCCGAACACCTCTGGGTTGCCGTGCGCCTGCTGTGAGGATGTACTAGTAGATTCGTCCACTCTGGTAGTTGCAGTTGAGAATAGGGAACCATATTCTTGCTGGCCAGTAAGGCGCGCCCCAAGTAATTGTAGGACTCTCGTGTGACTGATTTTCTGCAACACCCTCGGTATTAGAGCTAGTGGTGAAAATGCATAAGCATTTTAGTCCTTGCCAGGAGATGCTTAGCGTGTCCGTTGCCCATGCCCGTGGATCTGGTATTGGTGTGACGAATGTTATCAGTTGACCCATGTGGCGAAGAGGTCTATTGATGGTGCTCCCATCTCTTGTATGATCTGCTTAAAGATCTCTGGATGTAGCATCCAGTCTGTTGAGAATGGCTGCGTTGGACAGGACAGTGCATCTGCTATCACATTCTTGGCTCTTGGAATGTGGTATGCTCTGATGTGGACATTCAGGTTGACTGTTATGCTGGCCAGTTGAAAGCATAGGTCCAGAAGGTTCGCCGACCTTGTTGATCCTTCTGGTGATGTAGAACGCCACTGAGGAGGTGACTGTATGTACCGTCAGATGAGCATTCAATAAAATGCTGGTCCTGTGGAGTATGGCGTTTATCACTGCTTTCATTTCCAGCATGTGGAAGTGCAGATCTTCTCTGCTATGGTCCATATCCCAGCTGACACATCGTTGTCGATGTGTGCTCCCCAATCTTGGAGAGATGTGTCCACATAGAAATGCGTCTTGTACTCCGGCTCTGCTAAATAGGTGCGTCTGCGACCCACCGATCTCTGAGTCCACCATATTAGATATGGATTTAATCTGTCCGGGAGTCCGAGGGGGTCCGGATCGTCCAGTTGTACATTCCAGAGACCTGTAGTGGGCGTAGTTGTAGACTCCCTCTGCGTGTCATGCCTTTAGCTGACGTGAGAAGAACCAACAGACTCTGCCACTTCGTAGTAATAACGGAGAGAGTAGTGCTTGAGATACAAGGACTTGTATCTATATCCTACGATCTTGAAACCCTTGCCGTGTCCGTAAGGGAAATGAAGCGATGTCCGATTCTGTGACTGCCATCGTTGTGAAGTCTATATAAAGTCGTCTGGATGCCGCCACCTAAAGTCCGGCCAACGTATGTTGCTGCAAGTCGTCTGAAGAATCGTCTTCAATGATGACAGGGAAGGTCTCTAACCTCATGAAGGCAGCCAAATCACGTAGGTCCCGTCTAACTGGACTGTAATTGAGGCCTTCCTCGCTTGCTGACATGTTGTCACTCGTAACCCATTTCTTGACCTGTAAACTACGTCCGACCTCTGCGCAGGGCGTTGTCTCTCATGGTCCAATCAAAATAAAGCATTTTGAATCCTTTGGCTTGCCGCGCTTTGACGTCACCGGTGTAGCAGGAAAAAGGTCCTTGTAGAATCTAGTGCCGCCGTTGATATCTGATCAACTGTCGGTCCTGTCCGTAGCCTTCCGAAGTTACACGAGTGACCACGTGTATCGAGGGTTGAAATGGTAAACACGCGAAATATTTCCACGCATAATACCGATGTGGGTAGGCTGTTTTCCTGGCTGCTGTGACTGTTACTTCAGTCCTGAAGATAATGCCGTCGCCCTTTATACAGATGATCAGCTGAAATCTTCGCGTTGTCAGCTTGTAGACTGCATACCGTATATGACCGTCTATAAGCCGAATTTTGAGGACCAAAAAAAGCAGTCTGTAGAAGGGGGTCGTCTTATCCATGAGTTACACTTTCGTCAAACTTTTTTCCAGGGGTAAGAAAACAACATCGTATCACTTCGCGGGAACAAACAACAGAAGACGACTTTGTCAGTAGAGACGTCAAATTTGCAATTAAACATCACTAGACAAGATTATTTACCATTTAAGTTATAAGTTGTTTTTGCTGGGCATTGTTTTATTTGCAGGGATTAAGATTACCGTATGCGATTTTGTCTCGCATTACACAAAGCCGGAAATAGCAATCAGCTGTGCACACGCTTTCCGCCGAACAAGTTCAAACATGCACAATAATATAACGGGACGAATTCTGACGCAGTCATCAGTAAAATATAATACAGAATACCGCTATTTAACCCAAAGAAATATATCCTAGCATTGTGTAATTTTAGTTACAGTTTTTGCTCTATAAATTAATTAAGATTACCGTATGATTCTGTCTCTGCATACACAAAGCCGAAATAGCAATCAGCTGTGCACACGCTTCCTCCCTTGAACAAGTTCAAACATGCACAATAATATAACGGGATGAATTCTATTGATTGAATACTATTATTTAACCCCAAAAATATATCCTAGCATTGTGTAATAGTTTTTATGTAAAAATATATAATCAACACTAAGGTTATAATGGACCATCATGAACGTGGTAAGCACGCGTGACATGGAACGAGGCGGTAATCAGTTTGTGATTGTTGAATGGGGTAAAATAAGCAAGCCAGTTTGTTGCTACAATAAATATGATATTTAGAGAAGCAAAATATATTATGCATTTTCTGTCAACTACACTTCGTTTCGATCCGTGAGTAGACACAATATATATGACAGTGAATTCTTTGAATAATGTGGATCGACAGTGACACGGAATTTGATGGGTTTACGGCCGATGACTTGTGAAAATCTCAGAACTCTCTTGCAGAAATGTCAGTGTTTATTGTTAGTGGACTATTTTTCTTATTGTCATATATATATAGATGAAATATGGACACTTAAATAATATATTTTGAAACAAAAGTTGACTTCAGTTTTTATTTACCGATGGTACTTTTTCACAAAATGGCGTCTCGTTGTTGATGCAAGCAGTGATCTTCGGGATATAAAAAGGAACACAAACACATGTTGCCACAATACACCGGTAATCTTTATTATGTAATATTCTCACCAACACTTACGCTGTATATCCACTTTCCAAATGGCGTCTCGTTGTTGGCCGCGACCCATCGCGGGGGGTCGGCCTATCCATGAGAGATATGATTTTGACACTGATTTTGAGGGTCAAGTTTGGGGGTCGGCTTATCCATGGGATCGGCTTATAGACGGTCATATACGTCTTAGGCTCATCATCTGTTGACAGTCTCTGAAGATAGCGCAGTCCTTTGCGCAAGTTGTAGACGACATGTAGCGTTCTGTTAAGAAGCTAAGTACTGCGACGTCTCTGCCTTGTAGATGGCCTGTGCGAATGCCTTCGCGCAGGCTCGGTGATGGCATGTAGCGTTCTGTTGAGAATCTAAGTACTGCGGCATCGCTGCGTTGTAGATGGCCTGCGCGAATGCCTTCGTGTAGGCTTGTTGACGGCATGCAGCGTTCAGTTGAGAGACTACTAAGTACTGCGATGTCTCTGCTTCGCTGGGGATCTGCGTGGAGACCTGCGTGATGACCAGCGTGGAGACCTGCGTGAAGACCTTCGTGGAGACCTGCGTGGAGATCTGCGTGGAGATCAGCGTGGCGAGTGGCCTGGCAAACTGCGTCTGTAGGGTGACCTTCGCGGAGATGAGCGACTGTGGGTTCGCGAATGTCTCGGCGAATCCCTCGATGATCTGCATGATGCGGAAGATGTCTTGGATACTGTATCTGAAGTCCTTCGCGAATGCCTTCGCGAACGCTGATCATCTGATTCCGCATCTGGGGAATGACGACTGGTCCTTCGCGAACGCTGGTCATCATATTCTGTATCCGGGGATGGGAGATTCCTCCTTCGCGAACGCCTTCACAAATGCTGATCGTCCGAATCCGTAGCCGGTGATGACCGAGTCGTCCTTCGCGAATGCCTTCGCGGATGCTGATTGTTCGAGTCCGCCGCAGGAGATGGTTGAGTCGACCTTCGCGCATGCTGGTCCTGCAGTGTAGATCTGCTGCCAGATGTCACGTTGATGGAGGGTCCCTCAGAGACGACGTCTGCTTTGGAGCCTTCGTGAAGGCTCGGGACCTCTTTGTGGGCTGTGACTTCTTCTCCGGCTGTAACGCTGCTCCATCATCTCCTGCATAAAATCCCCCGGGTTGAAGGTCTGTGGTGGTAGTAGCGCTGCCCTTTCTGCAGTGATAGCGTAGATACCTCGGGTACCGTGCAGATCTGCGCTGAAGTCACCGTAGCTGAGACTGGTCTTTTCTTGGGATGAACCTCTGGGATGATGATCAGTTGATCATCGTAGAGTCCCTGTTCCGTCATCGGTACAATCTCAGCAGAGAAAGTCCTTGTAGTCTGCGCAGACGTCCCCGTAGAGTTGGTCGTCATCTGAGGGGTGTGTAGCCTTCTCTGGGTAGAGGATGGCTTCTATTCATCGTCTGATTGTAGAGCTGCCCTCTCTGCGTTGATAGCGATATGGTCCAGGGATCGCTCATCTGCCGTCCTCGGACTGCGTGCTGTATCTCTGGGATGATCAGCAGCGGCTCATCATGAAGTCATCTCACTGCCATCGGGACGATGTCTGTTTGGCTTTATTCTGCGTAGAGGATGGCTTCTTCTTCTACGTCTGCGTTGAGGGGTTGTCCGATGTAGAAGCCAACGTCTTCGAAGTAATGGCGGACAACATCCCACGCCCATCCTCCGAGGACACCTCCGGCAGGTCACTTGATGGTACTAAGTCGTCTAACAGCAGTAGACAGCTCGTGAGGGACTCAGCCAGTTTATCCATGACTTGGAAAGTCACCTGGATTTGTCGGTAGTACGTCTAAGTACAGAGAAAAATTATTTATTAAATTGAATTTCTATTAAATGCTGATAAAGATTACAGCTATAGCTGGAAGTACATGTTGTGCAGCTAGGGCACAGTCAATGCGGGTTTGCAGCAGCGAACCTAAACCTACAACGAAAATAGGTTTTCATGAAATGTAAACAACTGAACAAACACGGACAATACTGTGAATAAACAGTGCTAAATACGATTAAATATCAAACCATATTGTTGAAGAATACTAACTAAACCTCTATAAAAGTAGAATAGAGGAGAATAACTAAGTAATTAAAGGATATAGTGCCGTATAGGAGACACAGGCGCTCTCACAACCTGCCCACAGGGCGAAGAAGGAGAGAGTGAAGCATGGGAGTACGGTGGCGCTGCTTTCCTGCCAAAACGGCCACACAGATAACTCGTGGTGAGTAGGGATTTTACGTCTGTTCTTTATTGAAGGGAGCTTCAATAGGAGATACAAGTGTTCCACTAACGTTCGCAAGAGGAAGGAGACAAGCAAAAGAGCATGGATAAGGAAAAATTATGCAATACAAAGCTTGTGAAGAAACCTGGAAAAAAATAAAGGAATACTTGGCCTTTCATGTGATCCCTTATTTTTTTCCCTCAGTATAGTTATAAAAATGGACCATGTACACTGGGACTGGGCCTTATACAAAGTCTTCAGCTCAGACAGGACAGATCAACCGGGGTATCATTCTAAAGATCTTATAATGAGATCAATAGTAGACAATAGACAATAATGAGCAAAAGGTTATCATAGGTTCCCGAATTTGTTGCAGAATCCTTGCTGTTTTGAAACTAAGCTCCAGGATGCAGACTGGTTAGCTGTAAATCCTTCCATTGCTGGATTAGATTGTTCTTGGTGGTGGTAGCTTTCTGCTTGCAATACACATAATTCACGTTAATACCATAGATCCTCTTGTGGCACCAGCAGGATGTTTGTGACAAAGTGACTTGCCAGACAACTTGGTGCACAAACAAACTTACTTCTCTCAGCTTGAAGTCCTTCTCTGCATACCCTTTCTGTAGGTAGAAGCCTTTGTTCCTCTGCATCGTCTCATCACCAGGTTGAAACAGGAGGAAAGTTGCTGCAGCCTCCATGGACTTATCATCATTCTTCACTGGAACAGTTTTGTGTATATGTGTCAAAGAATGTTTGGTTTAATGCTGAATTGAACAGTATTTAGATTATATCATCAGATGTCTACTACATGTACTTTAGTGAGATTCATGAGCCCATGTATGGTACTGGCACACACTAAAGTGTGCAACTCCACGATGCCATAAGGGGAAATATAGCAAATTGCAAACATTTTACTCCAAACCTTTCACCAAGAACATTTTGAACTGCTATATTTAAACAGTAGACTAACATTATCACAGAGTGACAGGGTTTCCCTTATTGCATGTACCTAATGGTTCATACACAACGATAGGAATTTGTCAAATATGAATTACTGTATACATGTTCAAGGTCTTGCATACACAAGCTATTTGTGATGTCTACTTCATGAATACTTCTTGCAAAATAATTGATATAAATACAAAGATCACATAACCTCTAACAATAATCTAAAAGTCATTTCAGGAATAAATCACTTCAAACTGACTTTACATCTGACACAATCACAGCATACAATACATGTTGAGTAATCATAGCGTCTATCACAAGTGATAGTTAAATGCTTAGAATTTTCATGAATGAATCCAAAGTTTCGTGAAATTAGAAACGTAATTTTCTGAATAAAATTGATATTTTATACTTATCCTGACTCATGCTCTTTTGCTTGTCTTCTTCTTCTTGCGAACATAGTTGAACACTTGTATCTCCCTAATTGAAGCTCCCTTCAATGTAAAATCACTAATTAGTACTCACCACGAGTTGCCTCCCTCTTCCTTTGCGCGGGAAAGGAGGCGCCACCCTCTGGCCTCATGCTTCACTCTCTCCTGATCTAGCGAGCCCAACACTTGAATTTACAGGGAAATCCAAAGTGTTATGTGGGGAGGATGGGAGGGCTTACCTCATGAGTCAGGATAAGTATAAAATATCAATTGTATTCAGAAAATTACATATTTTTCCTTATCCTGACTCATGCTCTTTTTCTTGTAGAATCCTACGGAAAAGGAGGTGGGAAAACCAGAATACTTTGGATTTAAATAATTAGTGATTTATATATATATGTAATAACCCCCTACCGGGAACTTCATAATGGCACTGAATTAGGATAATTCCGGCTACTATAAATCATAAGTTTACCAGCTGCCATAGATAGGGTACTACAATAATAATATACTATGATAATAGCAATAATGGTAGAAAAGCGACTCCAAATTGGAGAAGCTACCCAACTGTACATAAACATCAGTACTGGGCTTAAGATTAAGTAGACTTAAGATATGTATATAAATAGCCCTAAAACTCCGTAGAGTTATAAGCTAGATGATACTGGTATGATATATACATAATAATCTCGTGAGACTATGTCTCATCGTCTACGAGGGACTGTCAACTGCTGTGCGAGGACCATGGGACCGAAATGGTGAATACCTGAGACGTCCTTGGTGGTGATATCTCTCAGATAGTGATTCGCAAACACCATGTCGGATTTCCAAAAGCAGCCCTCCATAATGGTATTTAATGAGCAGTTACCGTGTAGAGCGAGTGTGGAAGCCAGTGCTCTGATCTCATGTGGATTAGAGGCTCTTGGAGGGTCGAGTCCTGCAGTAGGGGCGAAGTATGACAGTTCTTATCCATATTGATATGGTGGTACCAGAGACTTCGGTCTGAGTCGCTGTCGATAGAGGGATGTATAATTGTTTGAGATGTCGTCGCCTCGTTTTGGATCGTCGTAGATAGATTTTGAGAGCTCTGACTGGGCATAGAGATAGGTCAAGCGTATCTTGAGATCCGAGAATTGAGGAGAGTGCAGGAACATGGAATAATCTGTCTGGTTGACCTGGCAATTGATTCTTGGCGATGAAATCCCATCGTAGTCCCATGTGCACTATGTTTTGATTGTCGTCAAAACATATTCTCTCATAATCTAGTGCGTGAATTTCTGACATCCTGGCTGCCTTTGCTAGGGATAACAGGAACAATGTTTTCTGTCAGAGAAATTCAAAAGTTGTTGATTCCAGTGTTTCATAAGCCTCACTTGTGAGGTGTTGGAGCACTATATTTAGATCCCATGCTGGAGCCCGGAACTTCTGTTTCTGATCCTCCAATCGGAATGCACGTAGTAAGGCCAGTAACTCTGGCGTTTTGGTTAACTTGACACCTGTTCTCATAGTTATCACAGAACTAAGCGCGGCAAGATATGTTGACAATGTCGAGCCTTTTAAATGTTTATTTTGGCGTAGGTAACACAGATAGTCAGTCACTTGTGGATGTGTAGCATTTCTCGCTGTAAATCCCTTTTTTGCTGCGTAAGTTTCGAAACTGTGCTACTTGTCGTCGTATAAGTTACGTGTAGAATAGCCGCAAAGCAAGCGCGACTGCTTTTGCCGCTCTGGCTGAATAACCTCTCTTGTTTAGACACACTTTAATACAGTCTATCATGAAGTTGGAATGCTTCTGGGTTTCCGTGCGCTTGTTTGGTGTGAGGATGTATTAGTAGATTCGAGCTCTTTGGTAGCTCTAGTGTTGGTTGTCCGATTTCTTGAATCAGAATGGGAAACCACGTTCTCGTTGGCCAGTAGGGCCCGACCAAAATCAGTTGGAGGCTCTGTGTTAGTCTGATTTTCTGTAACACTTGTGGGATTAACGCTGGCGCGAAACGCTGCGACGCCGCTGAGGCCTTCCCAGGATATGCTTAGAGCGTCCGCTGCCCACGCTTGTGGATCCCGGACTGGTGATACGAATGTTGTTAGCTAATTGTTGAAGCGAGTGGCGAATAGATCTACTAGCGGAGCTCCTATTTTCTTGATAATCTGTGCAAAGATTTCTGTATGGAGCATCCATTCTGTCGGTGACGGTAGGTGTGGCCGAGAGAGTGCGTCTGCTAGTACATTCTTGGCTCCACGAATGTGACATGCTCTGACATGTAAGTTGAGATCGTCGATTAGATTGAACAGTTGAAAGCATAAAGTCAATAGGTTCAGTGATCTCATTGAGCCTTGTTTGTTTACATAAAACGCCACTGTTGAGTTGTCGGTGTGAATCATCAGATGCGCCTTTTGTAGAATGGTGCTCCAATGTAGTATGGCGTTGATTACAGCTTTCATCTCTAGCATGTTTATGTGGAGCTTGCTTTCTTGCTGATTCCATAACCCTGATGCCGTCCGGTTGGCGAGATGAGCTCCCTAACCTTGGAGCGACGTGTCTACATAGAGATGGGTTTTGAATTCCGGCTCTGTTAAATAAATGCCTTCGCAGACATTCGACCTCCTGGTCCACCATAGTAGATGAGGTCTGATGTGTTTCGTTAGACTGAATGGCTGTAGGTCGTCGAGATGTGCATTGATGAAGACCTGTAACAGACGTAACTGTATTCTGCCTCTGAGTGTCATGTCTTGGGCTGACGTGAGGAGACCCAACAGACTCTGCCACTGTCGTAGTGGTAGCGGAGAGAGTAAGGCTTGTGGGATGGTCTGTTGGATCTTGAGCCATCGGTCTTCTGGTACGACGATGCGGTTCAGTGTCGTGATAAATCGAATGCCTAGAAATTGCAGATCTTGCGTTGGTACTAGGTCCGACTTGAGTAGATTTACTAACCATCCTAGCTGTGTTAGTAGCTTGATGATGAAGTTTAACTGTAGATTGAGATGCTATGGATCTTGATCTACTTGTATCCCGTCGTCGAGGTAGAACGCACTGCGTAGCCCTAGACGATGTAGGTAGGTGACGATAGGTTTCGTTACTCTTGTGAATAACCAGGGGGCCGATGATATTCCAAATGGGAGTACTTTCCATTGATAATGCAGCCCGTCTAGTGTAAACCGTAGGTATTTCCTGGATTCGGGATGTATCGGGATGTGTAGATAAGCATCCTGCAGATCTATACTGGCCATGTAGTCCATGGGACGAATTAGGTGCTGTAGTTGAGGTAGATGTATCATGCGAAACATTGGTGGTTTGCGTAGATAATCTCTGTTGAATGTGCTCATGTTGTAAATGAGTCTGTATTTCTCCTTGGAGTTTTTCTTGGGCACTAGGAAAACTGGGGAGTAGAAGCCTGGTTCGATGTTTACTTGATCTAGTACTTCTATGGCCTGCTTGGTTAGGAGAGATGTAACAGCCTCTCTTAACTTTGGTAGTTGTTGCGCCTGGAAGTCGAACTTGTGAGGGTTGACTGTCAGCGGAGGCGTGGCCTGTAGTTGGATTCGATATCCGTGTTGAAGAATGTTGGAGACATATGAGTCTTGTAACATTCCCCAGTTCTCCCAGTGCAGTTGAAGGCGTCCACCCACTTGTGACGGTTGTACTGGAATGGCTGGGGGTGGAAGACTCCAGTCGTTCCGAACCTGTCTTTCATCGTTTATAGTTGCGGGAACCTCTGCGTGCCCTGCCTCTTCCTGATCCTCCTCTGTAGTTGCCATATGGGCGACGAAAAGAATCTTTTCCTCTGGAGCTGGCCATCTTCCTATCCCGTGCTTTCTGTAATCCAGTGAATTTAGATTTCCCTGAATATCTCTGTGAAGTCTGCCTGATGACGCTGGCTAGCGTGTCCATCGACTTTATCATAAGGACTTCTCTAGAATCCTTAGTGACTTCCTTAGAGACTTTATCTATTCCTCTGTCGAAGATTGATGGCGTAGACCATGGGGCTGTGTCGAGTGGAGCTGTAAACTGCTCACCCCAGCTGCAGGAAGCGAGGAGGCCTTGACGACGAGCCAGAGTTAGCGCTGCAGAGACTGATGTGAGATGATCCGTTAGAAACTGCTGGTCCTTCTTTTGCATAAGTAGGGCCGAGTAGATCATTCTGTCATCCTCAGATGTCGAATCTCGAAATCTGGAGATAAGCGTCTCATTGATTGTTCTAGATCTATTAAGGCCAAAGAACATTCGCCTTGTCATGGTTTCGATCTGAACCAGCTTGCGGTCATCAATCTTATAGTTCCTATTCTTGACATCGTTGATCACTTTGTAGTTGTCATTGATCTCTTGTGCCTTGAAAAAGGGGTCCATATTATGAGTTGAAAACTTCTTTGCGTTGAACTGTGGTAAGTGTGGCGCTTGGACTTTAGTGGCTTTATGGAAGGCTGTGTCCAGATTCTGTGGGACCGTAGCAATCGGGTCGATCGGGGGTAGGGTGATGTTGTCTGGATCGTCCTCCCTCATAACGTAAGTGTGTGCCGGATTACCGTTCTTAGACGGTGAGGCTAGGTCCAGGTTGTTAACCATCCAATAGTGTATCTCAGCGTCGGAGAAAATGGTGCCTCCATCATCTTCTAGAACGGGATCGCTGATAAGAGGTTGATGCTCTTCCGATGGTGACCTGTATGCTTCTACCTCTGTGCAGGATGACGTCAGCGGAGACCTGACTGGGGACTTCCGTGAAGACTTGTGCGGCTAACGGTGTGGTGACCTGCAAGGTGATCGGCGAGGAGATCGTCTTGGTGAACGAGCTGACGAGCTGTGTCTAAATGGTGACCTTCGCGGCGATCTATGTGGTGAACGTTGATACCTTCGCGAAGCTCTTGGGAAATCCCTCGATGACCTTCTAGAAGCAGATGACTTGGAGCCTGTAACTGGTGCCCTTCGTGAAGACCTTCGCGAAGCTTCATCTGAGTCCGGTCCTGGGGAGCGACGACTTGACCTTCGCAAAGGTTTGCGCGAAGGCTGAGGGTCCGAGTCAGAGTCCGGGGATGAGATGATCTTTCTTTTCGAGCCTCCTCGTAAGTGTTGATCATCAAGGTCCCAGGTAGATGACGATCTAGAAGTCCTTCGCGAAGGCCTTCGCGAAGGCTGTACATCTGGGTCCTTCGCCGAGGTGGTCTGTGACTTCCTTCGCGGAGGTGGCATTGTAGTGGCCGCTACGTTGACGGGGGTCCCTCTGGTGTGTCGTCTACGTTGCTCTGGGCTGGTTGTCTCTCCAGTCTGTATCGGTCCTCCATCATCTTCATGATCTGCCGCATCAGGTCGTCTGGGACGGTCTGCGAAGATGTAGTCGGTGCCCTCTCTGCGTTGGTAACGACGGGGCCCTCAGGAAGATCGTCCGACATCAGCGTTGGTACATCAGGCTGCATGGCGATCTGCGCTGACGTCACTGTTGCCGACACCGGTCGTTTCTTGTGGCGTAGATCGGGTATGATGATCGGCTGATCATCATACAGGCCCAATTCTGCGGCGGGAACAATCTAGGCTGAAAAGGTTCTAGAAGACTTCGTCGAATTCACCTTGGAGGTAGACACTGCCCTGGGGGTACAGAGTCTGCGTTGAGATGATGTCGAAGCCCTCTTAGTCTTTGGCTGCGACGACGGGATGTCTGGGGATGCAGGACGCTTCATGGAGACGGCGGACTGCGTCCCACGCCCTCTCCTCGAGGGTAACTCTAGCGGAACACCAGACGGGAAGGGGTCGTCCGACAGCAGTTGACTGGCGAGGGGTTCCGATGTATCGGCCATGGCTAAACCTTGTTTGCGTGACCTATCTGTTGCACGTCTCAAGACGCAAAGATAATATTTGTTAAATGCAGAATTAGACAGATTAATACAGTAACTGCAACGTGAAGAAAACGCACATGGCGTAGTACAGCTAGGGCATATTAAATGCGGATCAGCAGCAGAAAAACGTAATCTACAAATAGTACAGATTTTCATTAACGTAAACTTGCTGAACAATCACGGCGTCCCGTGAATAAACAGCAGAAATACGATTAATTATCAATACATAATTGTTGAAGGATACTAGCTACACCTCTATAGAAGACTATAAGAGGTAAATAACTAAGAATAATCAAAGGATATAGTGTGTAGGGAGACACAGGCGCTCTCACATCCTGCTCACTGGGCGAAGAAGGAGAGATTGAAGCATGAGGCCAGAGGGTGGCACCTCCTTTCCCGCGCAAAGGAAGAGGGAGGCAACTCGTGGTGAGTACTAATTAGTGATTTTACATTGAAGGGAGCTTCAATTAGGGAGATACAAGTGTTCCACTATGTTCGCAAGAAGAAGAAGACAAGCAAAAGAGCATGAGTCAGGATAAGGAAAAATATGTTATTGTAATTTGATCACTAGTGATCTTGCTGGAATGTTGACTTGACTGTCATCCCACCATTCACATGATGCATTCTGCATCGTTTCATTTTTACCTCAGAAAATACTGAAGTTATCTTCAACACCAGCTTTCCCAAGCCAGCCATTCATCATATAACATATGACACACTTGTCAGACTTCCATTTTTGTGGAAGCTGGTGATTAGGCAGCTGACTTTGTGTGCTGGCAATTAGGTGCCTGACTCTGAGGGTGTGGGTTCCAATCCTGGATGGGACTTAACCCAACAAAAGTACTAAAATCTGTACTTTACTGAGAAAGTGTAATCCCAAATATGACATGTTAGGTTTTATCAAATTGAAATAATGAATACTCAAGTGATCCTGAATAGAAGCCTTTCGGATTTATGGTTCCCCTTGAGTGACCTTGACCTTCAATCATTAACCTTGAACATTACCAACAATGACAATAATTTTTAGAATATGAACTCTGACTGTTTCTGAATCCACAGGTTTATCTTGAATAGTCGAAGGATACAACAAATAAACGTGAAACTTACACTTGTAGTAGGCAAACTGTAGGTAGTGAAAGTGGTCAGCCACGTAGTCTCCAATTTCCTCAGTGAATATTCTGCTCAGTTTCCTTTCACAGCTGTGTTGACACTCCAACACAGACAGATAGTGGTCTGAAACACAGCACACATACACCATACAGTCTCCCTCACTGCACAGACAGATTGTCTGAAACACTACATTGGCTAGATAAGCCAATACTAGATTATCAGATGACAAAGAATCAAGCAAACAACAAGAAAAAACAATTTAAAGTTACAGTCAGACCTCGTTAATACGAACACTTTGGTTTTTAAAAAAAACCGTTCGGATAGTGAAACGTTCGTACTGCTGAAACCACAGTATATGCACCGAGTTACTTCCCCTTGATATCTTTCCTTACTATCGAGACTCTGAGGTCATAGATGAAGCCTATGTTTATGAAGGAAATTATAATCCTACTGTTGATAAATATGAAGTTTATTTTTATAATGTTATTCAAAAACTATGGCGATTTTTTTCCATTTGTGACATGTCGTAACATGCCAGTGCCTTTTCTTTTTATATTTTCATTTTACGCCATCAGAAAATTATTATAAAAAGATTTCTTAAATAATATGTATGGTTGCCTATTTCCGATATCAGTGGCTTTCCGCCGGTAACATGACACATAACAACGGAAAATACCTCCGTTTTGAAGCGTCGATGATGAATAACATGGGAGGCTTAATCGCTTGATGTCGGGTATCGCTCGAAAGCTCTGAACATCAACAACATCACTCAACCCTTGCCGGTATTTTCACAGTTGTAAGAAGCGATTTTATTGGATAAAATTGGTTTCTAATGACGCTTTTCGCTACAGTCTGCTATAAGGGTCGGATTGGTCAAAATCAGACACGGACCTAAGGCAGCCAATCATATCACGGCAATGGATATCGCCCTCGTAAAACGAAAAACTTTTAGATTTAGGCGAAAAGTTTTGGGTAAAATAATGCTATTTTGAACATATAAAGCAAGAAATCGCTACCTATTAGTTTATTCAATTTACATCGTTACTTTGCTCTTTGACAATGTTACTGTGGACCCGCTGCCGAAGCATGTGTCCGAGAATCGTTGTTTTCAATAACATTGCGAAAAATAGTTTATAATTTTAATTCGCTACCGAGCATGTATTTCTGGATTGAAGTCTTTCCCAAAACAGCGTGTTCGTCGAAATTTCCCTATCACTTATGATAAAGGGATCAAAGGGATGAGTACTAAACAAACAACGTGTCACTTTGAGTGGACGAGTCAGCAGCGCCGTCAACTTCAATCGTTCGGATTAACGCAGCTGTTTACAACTTAATTAGTCCAATCCGTTCCGACTGACCAGCGTTCGGAGGCGGAAACTGAATCATCGGACTAACGAGGTGTCAATTATATACAATATATAGAGAGATGATTTGGTGCCTGGTGAGTAGCGTTCGGAAGTCGGTGGATTCGGATTAACGAGGACCGGATTACCGCGGCCTGACTGTATCTCCCTTCCATCGATTTGCATTCGCAAAACATATAATTTCTGTACAACTTAATTCTGATGTAATTTCCGTACACTTTATGTGACTCAATTATTCAAGATACAGAATTACTAACACAAATTATCTTACCTTTATGTAAATTACTTTAATTTCATTGGTCAATGACGCTTTAACAAGTTTCCGTGTCACCCCTCCTAAGACGTCATAAAATGACAAATGCAGTGCCCGGAGTTCGAAAAACCATTCGATTATCTGTTTTTGAGTTCATCATGTTCAGATTTATTTTACCGACTTTCACTGCTTTATTTAAACTATTTTATACATTGAATCGTTTGCACACTCAACTTAAACATAGTTCACTACTTCTATAGCAGTTTTAAGCTTGTGAGAATGTTTCACTGATATTAAACATTCAGTCAAGAGGCAGATGCCATTTTGTTTACATGAAATATAGTTCATATCGATCTTCAAAATAACAAAATAATATTTTGTTCATTTAACATGGCAGTAAGATAAATACGTTGCATGCGTCTCCCTCGGGTAATACGGTCTGATGTACGCCATTTTGTAGCAATGTCATCCCTTATCTACTGGCTCGCGTGACACCTCTATAAAGAGGCGTACATCAGACCGTACTGCCCTGGAGAGAAGCATACCACTTTTAGCACCAAATGACTTCCCACCGTTTGGCATTCCCAGCGGGAAACATAGAAAATGTTACTCGTCTGTAAGCAGGGTACATTGAAAATAATAGCAGAGCGCTCAGCCAATCAGAAAATGACATTTATGTGTGAGGTAAGATAATGGGTTATGTACCACTTGAGTAGTCTGTCACAAGCAAGGGACCTCTCCTCAAAGAAATCAGTGCTTAGCACTTGCCGTGACAATCAAAATGTTGAGTATTTTGTCTTTGACCATTTAAGGGTCAAATTTGCAGGAACACTGACCCCTTGCCATGCAAAACTTACACTTGTTTGGCTATGTTGTTCCTTACCACAGGTATATAGGATGGTGTGGAATGGAGTCTAACATACATTTGTTCAACTTTTGCTCCAGTTTGATAAACATTGCCATACATTTATACTATAAAGTTGAAGCCATGTTATAGTCCAACATAATAATATTGCTATGCAAAACAGGAGATATGTGTGCATCCTTTCTTAAAAACATATCTACAATTACTGGCCATTAAGGAGAATTTTTCTCTAAAATCAGGTTCATTTTATCAAAATCAAACACTATGTTCTGTGGGTGGCATTTTTTAAATCAGATCAGATTTCTGTGATACAATTTGTGTGACTCCAAACCTTGGATCATTCAAGCAAAGCTTCAGCTTCATTGAAAGGTCTTGCAGTTTCAGAATTATTAAACATCAATATATGCGACTAATTCATGCATCCGTACCTGCCACAGCACTGACAAACTCCAGGGGTCGAGCAGATTCGTAGATGTTTTCACACTCTGCACGACACCTTTCCTCCTCATGGTAAAACTCAGTGATGGCCAGCTCCATGTTGGTTTTAACCCCTTCCCAGTCATCGCTGTTGTAGGCCATCAACCCTCTGACATAAGCTTCCTGAAACAGATGAACAACAAAGTTAAACATTACCACTGTTGTAGGCCATCAACCCTCAGAGATGAATGGAATCGTTAAGTTAGAGCTGACACTGATGTTGGTGTTACAATGCCTTGAGAGTAAAACTGATATTGATGTTGGAGTCACAACATATTGACAGTAGTACTGATATTGATGTTGGAGTCACAACATCTTGACAGTAGTACTGACATTGATGTTGGAGTCACAAAATCTTGACAGTAGTACTGATATTGATGTTGGAGTCACAACATCTTGACAGTAGTACTGATTGATGTTGGAGTCACAACATTTATCTGATATTGATGTTGGATCTTGACAACAGTACTCTTGATGTAGTAGTACTGACATTGATGATCAAAGACAGTAGTACATATTGATATTTTCGAGTATACTGATATTATTGATGTTGGAGTCACAACATCTTGACAGTAGTACTGACATTGATGTTGGAGTCACAACATCTTGACAGTATGACATTGATGTTGGAGTCACAACATCTTGACAGTAATACTGATATTGATGTTGGAGTCACAACATCTTGACAGTAGTACTGACATTGATGTTGGAGTCACAACATCTTGACAGTAGTACTGATATTGATGTTGGAGTCACAACATCTTGACAGTAGTACTGATATTGATGTTTATCGTACAATATATAGCGTTCTCGGCAGGATAAAGCCAACAGATATTTTCGGTATTCGTTGGGGTCATATACGGATATCGATGCAAATTAGAGAGGTCATATGCAAATGTTAGGGACTACTTTCACAGTGTAAACAAACATGGCGTCACATGTCGGCGATCGCGACCGTATTGATGACCGTGGTTACAGTACTGTCAGTGCTTTGATCCAAGAAAATTCATGTCTGGTTATGATAGATGGCGTGGATTACGACACGAAGACAGAAATTCATAGGCCTACGAAGATACCAAAACCAGTTCCCGACAGACTGACAGTGTTAGCGAGCTGACGGCACAGGAATTCAGGTGCAGAATGTCATGCGAACATTTAAGTGTATTTGTTGTTCAAAAGGTTAATTGAAGGTTTCTGAAGATCCACACGAGATTGTTGTTATTTTTCAAAAGATTGTTGACAACAATACGTGCATTTACATAAAATCTTACTGAGAACTAGATGACCTAACCCAGTCATTTGAGTGATCAGAAGAAAATTGTGTCACAAAGCTTGTGACGTAACATATTACTACGCGCATATTTGTGACGTCATAGATATCTATGCACAATCCATGAAGTTTAGTTTCATGATGTGTGGCAATTAAATCTTGAGAGTAGTACTGATACCTTGAGAGCAGAACTGATATTTGTTTGGTGACAACACCTTGAGAGTAGTACTGATATTGATGTTTAGTGACAACACCTTGAGAGTAGTACTGATATTGATGTATAGTGACAACACCTTGAGAGTAGTACTGATATTGATATTTAGTGACAACACCTTGACAGTACCACTGATATTGATGTTTAGTGACAATACCTTGACAGTACCACTGATATTGATGTTTAGTGACAATACCTTGACAGTACCAATGATATTGATGTTTAGTGACAATACCTTGAGAGTAGTACTGATATTGATGTTTAGTGACAATACCTTGAGAGTAGTACTGATATTGATGTTTAGTGACAACACCTTGAGAGTAGTACTGATATTGATGTTTAGTGACAATACCTTGACAGTACCACTGATATTGATGTTTAGTGACAATACCTTGACAGTACCACTGATATTGATGTTTAGTGACAATACCTTGACAGTACCAATGATATTGATGTTTAGTGACAATACCTTGACAGTACCACTGATATTGATGTTTAGTGACAACACCTTGAGAGTAGTACTGATATTGATATTTAGTGACAACACCTTGAGAGTAGTACTGATATTGATATTTAGTGACAACACCTTGACAGTACCACTGATATTGATATTTTAGTACCACTGATATTGACGTTTACTGACAACACCTTGAGAGTAGTACTGATATTGATGTTTAGTGACAACACCTTGAGAGTACCACTGATGTTGATGTTTAGTGACAATACCTTGAGAGTACCACTGATATTGATGTTTAGTGACAACACCTTGACAGTACCACTGATATTGATGTTTAGTGACAACACCTTGAGAGTACCACTGATATTGATGTTTAGTGACAACACCTTGACAGTACCACTGATATTGACGTTTACTGACAACACCTTGAGAGTAGTACTGATATTGATGTTTAGTGACAACACCTTGAGAGTAGTACTGATATTGACGTGACATCAACATCAATATCAGATGCCAACCAACACAAGATCTTGACAGTAGAACTGCTGTTACACAGATCTCTTGAGAACAGCTTAAAAATAGAAGAACAAAAAATGCACTATTGGTTATTTAGCCATTTTGTATGACCATGTTTTTCGTGAAGGCAAGATCACCTTGGACAAACGTGATGCACTGTGGGACATCCATCTGAAAGTGCCCGCAACATATTTGAAGGGTACTTTTAATGTCATTTGAAGACCCCTCAATCAAATATTTTGAAAAAAAGAGAGTCATTCTACACCCCAAAAAGTAGAAGTGACAATTGAAGCAGCATGCTAGTAAATATAAGGTGACATAATCCCTCTTCGCAAATTATCAAATCAAACTTAAAAAGTGAAGGTTGTAGTTTAAGGTGAAGTTAAATGTCAACAAAAGCATGACCAGTCAATCTGCACCTTCCCAAGATGATGCTTTGTGTCAAATATGAAGAAATACAGTGAATCGTTTGTGAGATGTCTGGCTGACGAGGTGAACATGTACGTTAACAAGCATTGTCACTAAGGTGACATAATCCCCTGCCGCAAATTATCAAATCAAAGTAATGAAAGTTTAAGTTAAATGTCAACAAAAACATGACCAGTCAACCTCTCTTGATGTCTTGCTCTTTAGGTGTTCAAACACACAATTATTTTCAAGACTGACTTTGACATGAATGTCATAGTGTATGAAATATGCAAAAATAGTACTAAAGAAATTGCTTGTTGAAAAACATTTAAGGGAAGTCTTGAAAGTCCTTGAAGAAGATCCAGTGAACTGTTTTTGAAATATCTTGCTGACAATTCAGGTTAACATGCTCAAATCTTCAAAGTGTCTCTGTGACCTTGAAAATTAAGTGAAGGTCACCAAAATCGACTGGGCCCTGCGCCTTCCCTAGATAAAGCTTTGTATTGAATATGAAGAAAATCCAGTGAACGGTTCTTGAGATAGCTTAACATGCAGGTAAAACGTTAAAGTCCCCATTGTGACCTTGAAATTAAGGTCAAGGTCACCAAACCTGACTTGGACCTTTCTTATACTGTGATGAACCTAGATACCAATTATGAAAACAATCTAGTAAACGGTGTTTAAGATATTCCAATTCGTACGTACGTACGGACAGAGCCTAATACTATATCCCCCGCTTCGCGCTATACGTGCGGCGGGGGATAACAAACTGAAATATTCAATGTGTCGCTGTGACCTTGAATGACTGACTTACTGACTGACTGAGTATGGTTTTACACCGTTTTTAGCAATATTCCAGAAATATCACAGCAGGGGACACCAGAAATGGGCTTCACAAATTATTCCCATGTGGGAATCGAACCCGGGCCTTTGGCGAATGCTTTAACCACTTGGCCACCACAACACCCGTGTGACCTTCAAGAATACATGAAGGTCACCAAAATCAATATAGCCATGCGCCTTCCCTAGATGAAACTTGGTGTCAAATAGGAAGAAAGTGAACGATTCTTGAGATATCTCGCTGACAATCTAAACATGTAGGTTAACATGCTGAAGTCTTCAAAGTATAACTGTGACCTTGAAAAAACATGTGAATGTCACCAAAATCGACTGGGCCCTGCGTCTTCCCTAGATGAAGCTTATTGTTGAATATGTAGAAAATCCAGTGAATGGTTCTTGAGATATCTCGCTGACAAGCTTAACATGCAGGTTTACATGCCGAAATCTTCAGTGTCGCTGTGACCTTGAAATTATGTGAAGGTCAACTGGGCCTTGCACCATCCCTAAATGAAGCTTGGTGTCAAATATGAAGATAATCCAGTGAACTGATCTTGACATATCTCGCTGACAAGGGTAAAATGTTAAAGCCCCCTTCTGATCTTGCTATGAAGGTCAAGGTCACAAACCTGACTTGGACCTTTCACATACTGTGAATAACCTAGGTACCAAATAAGAAAAGAATCTAGTCAACGGTTCTTAAGATATTCCAATTCGTACGTACGTACTGACTAATGGGCGGGCGGAGCCTAATACTTTATCCACCGCATCGCGGATGTTCAATACAACAATGTCTTGTGTACTTGCATAGTGAAGCATAGAGACAAACTAAAGAAACTTGGCTGTGCAAATGTGAGAGCAAAATTGAAAAAAGATGCCATGCCAACTAATTTGACAGAAGAAATTTGACAAACGCGACCTGCCGATGGGAAAGCTAAGGGTTGTTCAAATATGTTATTGTGTGACAATAAGCTATCATAAAATACGAATGTGGCGTACATTTTAATATGAAATGGCATTGGGAACAACACCAGGGGCCTTATGGCACATATTAATCCCACATGGCACAATACCATTCAACACAAGGTAACGATAGTTTAACCATATTTATGTTGTGTGATGACACAAGAAGTACAACTTACTCAATTAACCTTTTCTCCTTAAGTTTGGCATGGATAGACGAGAATGTAATTCTACATACATTTAAATTATACCTCATATTCTTGTAGGCATTGTTTTTTTTACGCAGAGATTTAGATTACAGTGTGTATTGTCTTGTAAACATTGTGTGAAGCCCATTTCTGATGTCCTTCGCCGTGATATTGCTGGAATATTGCTAAAAGCAGCATAAAAGCCAACTCACTCACTTGTAAACTAAGCTGGAAATGGCACAAGCTACCTCAAAATCTCCAAGTGATTCAGTTAAAATATCCCATGTATAATAACACTTTTGATGCTATGATTGGAAGAGAGTTTAGTTTTATGCTGTTTTAGCAATCCAGCAATATCACGGCGTAGACTTCAAAAAATGGGCAACACATACTGTACCCGGGTATTTGATGTGGCTAGCGAATACTTTAACCACAAGGCTACCCCCCCACCCCTATGATTGGAAGATATATACTATTTAAAGAGGCAAAAGTAACTGTGACCAGGGACTGGGATAGATAACTTTGACAATGGGCCATTTTCAGGATTATTAGCCATTTTCTGAATTTAGAGTGAGCCACTGACCTTGTATCAATAGCAAAGTTCAAAATTTTAATGGGACATTTTTTATTCTAATGTGCAAAATGGCCCATGGCCCCTGCCATTCCTGATCCCTGTGTGACTGACTTTTTTCTGCATTATTAATTTTTGAAATCTGAATTTGAATTTGAACTGTACTAACATGACTGAAACACATATATCCAGAACACAATCACAGCCATTCTGCACACTTAGCTTGCTTGTAGAGTGTGTGAAGGACATTGTTTGAGAACTGCATGCACAAGATCTCTATAAAATTTTATGACTCTTGATCCCGGATCATGTTCACTTTTATCGTTGTCAACAGACTCTGTTGTCAGAAAAATAAGTCATTTTTGCATTTTATTTGCACATCAGTATGCCAAGGTTGACTGAAATTGAGAGATGGAGAGATATTGGTATGATTGAAGCTGGTACAACTCAACGTGACGTCACACCACTCTTTAACATCAAGAGAAACACGATATACAATTTATGGCAACGTTATCAGCGGAATGCCAACGTTCAAGACTGTCCCCTAAGGGGAACGTCCACCAGTGACCACGCCTCATAATGACACATGGATCCTTACAACCCATCTCCGTAACAGGTTCCAACCTCCAACACTCACAGCCCAGCCCAGGTAGTAACAAGAATGGAACAAATGGAATCTTGGCAAGGACTGTTGGAAGATGCGTGGCTGCTCCTGGGATGCATGCACGACGTCCTGCCAGAAGACCAATTCTGACGCAGCAACACCAGTGTTTACGATTTCAGTGGTGCTGACAGCATTTGGGATGGAGAGTATGTGAGTGGGGAATGGTTCTCTTCACCTACCAGTCACATTTTTTGTCGCATTGCTCTAGTACGAGACGTCACGCGTATTAGTTGTGGTCCGATTAATTAAAACAATTGATGATTGGTCGCAGTGATCAAATGAACAAGCAATTGATCATGTTTTCTCGTAATCGAACACAAACAATTTTGGAACACTTCTTTGCATTAACAATGTATATTAATGTCATTAAATTAACATTTTATAAGCACTGCAAGCTCGTTCCAAATCATGACTGAATTTATGTTCATTACAAGGGCTGAACATTGCTCTGATTCTCATATTGCGATATACTGCAATAATTTAGGAGATAAAGGCAGAACAGAAGTGGCACAATGAAGCTTTTGTGCAGCCTGAAAAAAACTGAATGGACTCAGAGAACACAAAGGCCTGATTTATAAATACAGAGCTTCATAAGCCAAATTCATACAAGTGTATAACAATGGCGGTTGGGATAAAATCGATGTAAGCATGTGCTGATGGAAACACCTGTGACTTGTGATAGACTTGTTGTACAGGTGAAAATGGTTGTATCTATGCCCTGGCAATGATAAAAGGATGTTAACCATACATGCTGTGTTTGTTTGGAATTGAAATCAAACACCGGTCTGGTTTTTGCAGAGCTCATGGAGCTGATAAAAAACTCTTCCAGATTCTTAATGTTAGGAAGACGGACTATCTAAATGAGAACAATACATTATGTAGAAACAATAAAAAAAATTAAACCAAAACACTTTTAGGGATGATTTCACATATTACTACTTCCTGTAAGCTGAACAATGACTACTGTGAGTGAACTGAAAGCACAGTTGTGGACTGAGAAATTATTCATCAGGAACAATTACATGTATTGTTAGTAATTATTAGTAAACTTACCTCTGGATTATGGTTGCCTTATTCCTGTGGTTTCCACAGATACATACAGAATGGAAATGAAAATTTTAACTAAGTCATAGCTATCCCTAGTGGTATGCTTAAAGAACCAATAAACTTTGTTTTTTGTTACTCTTTTAACCATTACATATGAAAGATTTGTGGTTAGTCTTATGCGGAACACCAAATTTATTCTTTAAAAACTTGTGGTTAATTAATACCGAGCGATTAAAAGTGGTAAAAAGGCGCCTGCTTCCCTCTCGCCCGCCAACGAAACCACAGACAGGTTACGTAACTCTGTCGCCAGAGCACTGCAGTGACGTCATATGAGGAACGATTTTCAGTTAGTTGTATAGAAAATGTGTAGCACGCTCATCATTTTGATGATTTCTCGACATCAACGACGACATGCCGAATCGTTGCTTTGTCGTCAATTGCTCCTAGGGGTCGGGCGATGGTGTCCCCATGCACATATTTCCACAGGACCCGCGGTTCGTGCTAAATGGGTTATGTTTGTGAGTCTTGAAGCGGCGTTGTGGAAGCCTGAAACAATATCTTACTTGTGTTCAGATCGCTTCACGGAAGTTAAAAAATCAAAACTACTTACTAGTTGTAGTAAAATATGCATATGATTGATGACCATAAAGATTTTCTATGACACAACTTGTAACATAACGATTTCTTCCTCGGAAGTGAGGTTGTGGTCGAAGTAACAATAATATTTTAAGTAGTATTATATTGACACCCACCTCGCTGCCATACGCTATGCCATGCAAAATCCTATTGGCCATCAATAAAATACATATTTTACTACCAGTAGAAAGTAGTTTTGATTTTGTAACTCGGTGAAAACAAACCTAAATACCATTTATCCTCAGACTGGCGGATGTTCCCGACAGTAGCCATACATTTTAAAAAATAAAACAATCTGTTAGAATTAATGAGATTATAGTTTGTTTTCATCAAGTTAGAAAATCAAGACTACTTTCTACTCAGAGTTTGAATCTGTATTTGAATCATAACCAAACGGATTTTGCATGACACAACTTATAACATAACGATTTCTTCCACGGAGGCGAGGTGGGGAATTCGAAGTCACAATACTGCTTGATAAATTTCTTGCTACATTCCCATGGTTAATGTCCACTCACCAGTATGTAGATACTAGTCAATGTGCGTCTTTATATTTGGTCTTATAATCCTAATTAGTTTATTATCATACTTGTATGCATTTTGAAACTAAATAAAAAGCAGGCGATCTGCTGATACTTATAGTGAATTTATAACAGAACTGTAATATCTAGACATTTTATAGTTTGCCAATGTGAATCATAATTCGCACACACACCTAGTGCATGTTGTCTGTCTCATTACACTTCACACGGCGAAAACAATGATTCTGTTGAATGCTACGACAAATGAATAAAAACAAAATGCAAATATTAAAATTAAAACAGATTAAAGTTATAGGAACAATATCAGGCCATTACCTTGTTCGAGGAATGTATCCATCAATATCCACAAAACTGTTCCAAATGATGTGTCTTTTAACAGTTTAATATCTGAAAAAGTGATAAATCTTTTCAGGTATTGGTGTATAGTCTCATTGGTCACCCAAGATAGCACACCTGGCAACTAATTGCATAATGTCCGCCTTTCTTTAAAACAGTAATTTAGTTAGCCAATAATGGGCAATCAATCAATGTATTGCCGGTTAATCCTTTGAAAGAAGGGCGTTGTTTTTACGCAGACACCGACCACGACAGAGTGTATTCAGTATAGATTAGTAAATCTACATACATAAACACTACCTTTTGACAATTCCGCTGTGTAAGATAAAAGTAATTAATCAATCAGCCTGTTATCGGTTAATCCTTTGATCGATGTTTATAATGTTGAATATTTACTCCAGACCCAAGAAATGCCAAATGGGAACCTTTGTCGGGTAATCTAAGTGTGTTACCACTAATTATACCTGTTATAAATTCATTAACTGACCATCAAGTGAATGATGACAAATAACATGTGTAGGTTTATACCACCTAACACGGGTTACAACAAGGGAGTATTAATTGCTGTATTGCATGTGAAAACTTATGGGCCGACACTGTTTTGAGAATACAAACAGATTTTTACATGACATGATTAAATATCGAGGTAAAAAAACACAGAAATGGGATCAATTTGGATCAGTCATTATACAAATAGGGCCTAACGACACCAATCGATTTTGACAGAATCGTCTATGAAAACAAGTTGTAACTCGAAAACTAGGCAAAGCAGGAGACAAAATTAAATGACAGTAGATTGTGAGAACATATAGCTTTCATTTTCCACAACAATTGTCACGATTTCAGGTTTATACAAGCCTGTAAACAAGATAATTTAACCCCTAAAATGTAGATGAATTCTGCATCGGCCCTCAAAGCTATTCCTCATATGACGTCACAGAGGCGCGCCGCTCTGATTGGTTGAAATTTCGTTCGCGGGTGAGAATTGTGCACTGTTGTCAAAAAGGTCGATTTAAGTCAATTAAAGGTCGAAATGAGTAGTTTTAATGACGGGGTTTCATTTATAACGATGCCAGTTAGTGATTCATGTATTTGTACCCCCTAGGGTTTATGTGACCTTTAAAAGAGTTATGCAGTTATCTCCCTTAGCTGTGACGTCACAGTTGTTGAAAACCTCTCATGATTTTTCTGAAGAAAACTGACATTTTCTGCATCTCCTTGTGGGGAGGTAGGGTGGGCACTAGATCCCATAATCCAGAGGTAAGTTTACTAATAATTACTAACAATACATGTAATTGTTCCAAATTATAGGCGTAAACATTCCCTCTGGATTATGGTTGCCAGTATCACACATAAGGAAAGAGGGTTTATGCAGATGATGAATACAGCAATACCACTAATTATCCCGCTATAGTCTATGACATAACAATTAGGGTAACTATGACTTAGGTGACGAAATGTAATATATATGGATTACCTAGATCATTCCCTGGATATTCCAGTATTCAATTACCTAAAGGGAAGGATCATACTCGTGAGGGAGAAATATTTGGTGTTTGGAGAAGACTGTGATGCCACTTCTGGTCCAATACGTCATATCCGGTTCTGTAATAGTCTATTTGACTGATTCTCAATTTAACCAGTTTCTGTGACGTCACTTCCTGTTCATGACGTCACTTCCGGTTCATGACATCACTCCGGTTCATGACGTCACTTCCGGTAAGTGATTTCAAGTCTTCTCGTAGATTATTTAACTGGAGTAATAAACTGCTGCAGATATAATAATTCCACTTACTGGTGATAAATATTAGCAGATAACGTTCTTCAAAGATCCTCATCCTTCCGTTTACTGTTAACCTGTTTCCTCCCTCAGTCCAAAATAGTGAACCACTGCTGAGTTTGGATATATCTGCACCCCTTCTTTTCCCCTCAAGGGGAAACAGGTGGAGGAGAGGCGCTGCACTGCCACTAGAGGAGGCTCTCGAAGGATGGAGTGACCTTTCGCAAAAGCAAATTGGTGTAGAGATTAGATATTAGGATGCTATATCCTCCTGTAAAGGTGATTGACTAAAGTCTATGGCAAAAAATTCTGATATTCTGGAACTGGAAGCTGTAGAAATGACAAGTAGAAAACCCACCTTTTAAGGAGAAGAAATGTCAATGAATTTTCCTGAATAGGTTTGGAAGACTTCTGGAGAGACTACAGAATTAGACATAAAGCCAACTTGGGGAAGATTGTAGGACTAGGAGCTGAAAAAAAATATATCTTAACTGGAATGATCTAATCGGCTGTTAGAACCACTGCTAGTCCTTGTATATCTCAAACAGAAGCGATTGCTGATCTGTAGCCCACCATAGTACCGTGTTTCACTGTCTTAACGTCACTAAGATAAAGGAGAAATCTGCTAAGAAATCGTTGAGATAGCCCTGAATCTGAATTCCCCTCAACATAAAAAACAATGAAAAATATCCAGAGATTGTTGAAACAATTTCCTCATTGGATTGTCCTGGAAGATTCTTATTTCCAGTCAAGAGGTGAGATGGTTCTATAGCTGCCGAATGGTCTAACACAATCACTTGAGTGTGATTGGCATCAGAAAACGACCTGAAAAACGATGTCCAAAGAGGAGTGGGCAAGCATCCCTCATGGGCTGACATGGCCACCATGGTATCTTGATTAATTGCCATATGATCGTCAAAACCTGGGTGAGAAAGCTACCCGATTCCCAAGACAAGGCAAGCGTCGTATGGATATCGATCTAGTATGCATGGTCTAGAACCTAAAACTCCCTAGGACTAGGAGTAACGTGATTTGTGAACGAAAGTTTGGGATAATTTTGAGGACAGGTGTGAGAAATCCCTATCAATTTGAAACACTGGCAGGGAAAAAAACAACCCCATCCTATCAAGGTTGACATGGGCTTGTCTATTCAACTCCTAGCCGAGGATGCTAAGCCTTCGTATTTGCAATATATGGGACTGAATTGTTCAGCCACATTGTGCAGTGAAGGCAGACACGAAATCACGTAATAATTTCCCACATGGTGCATAAAATTCTTACAGCGCATCTCCAATGGTGCGTCATATTTCTAAAAAAACGTACGTTCATAGGAAAAATTCACTAATCAATGCGCCGTTGATTAAACCCATGTCCGCCCGTAACACTCTACAACCTAACAACACGATGTTTACGGCGCCCATTTACAATGTATTAGCTCTCGGCCAATCAGCTTCATTCAGTCCGCAGTAAATACTATGTATCAGCCAACGAAATAATTTGTTATATTTTAGCTTACACAAGGTCTAAGCTGGTTTCCAAGCTGGTTCCCGGCTCCCTGTGCGCACGCGAAATTGCGCCACATTGCATATAATGCGATAAGCGAGACGGGGCCCAGCTTAACACATGGTCGCAAAGCATGGCAGAAGTAGGCAGACCAAACGGAAGATGCCATTAGCGTGTTTAGGGAGATGAGGATGATGAAGAAGTAAACTAACGACAGAATACACCTTCCAAGATCCGTCAGAATGCAGAGGGATAATAGGCACTTGTTAGAACAATAAATGTGCCCTATAACACGCCTTTTCCAGGTACAAGGCACATGCTCAAGGTGTTGACATGTTACCTTTTATTACCCCTGATAACCCATGCTGCCAAAATGTAATAGAAAGTTGAATAACCACATGATTTATCCCACCAGGTACCCTGCTAGGTTATATAGAGGCAATTTGAATAAACTCACTTGCCTGTATTCAGTGACTGGATATTGGTCTTGTTTCCAACCTAACGGTATATCGCCCATGCCTTCCGTGGAACGCTCAGCTGACTGTGCATTCTGGCCAGAAAACGCACGTGTCATCCCCGTTATCTGATTCATGCACTTGGCCGTGACCAGGTCAGACTCATGTGCTACCTGAACTGCCGTCGCCTCGCGGGATAGCAGATTGATCTTGAACTGTGGCCTCGAATATAGCCGTGGTGTTTCTAATTCAGTAATAGAAATAATAATGATACTGACAAGTTATATATCGCGAAATCCAACCACAAAGTGGATGCTCAAGTGCTACAAAGTAAGGTTTGAGTTAATAGTACAGTGAAAAAGATGCGTTGAAAGATGTGATTGAATGCAATAAAACATGGAAACAGTTATAGCGAGGAACAGTCTATTCCACAGTGATGGCGCGCAACCACTGAAAGAAAACTCTTAATAAGAGGCCCAGATGATGAAAAATATATATCCTTTTGTACCATGCCAAGTGGACAGATTGTCAAGTGGAGACGAGATCGACAACTCCCTGACTCAGAGTTTGTCGTAGGCATAAAAAAAATTAGGAGTCATAATGACTCTCTAGTGTCATATGAGAAGGAGTCATGGACATGTTTAGTGAGCCAACGTCAGTTTGGAACTGTCATCAAGACATCAAATGTTGATTGTTTAATAACGACAAACAAAACAAAATAAGACATGTCAGGTATTTAAGCAGTACCGAGCAGTCAAAAAACAACAAAAACAAAACAAAACAGTCGTCGCATAGAAACCAAGTTAGATTATCTGAACTAAGGGCCCAGTAGCAGTTCGTCAACAATGACGCAAGCATGCCTTAGGGACTGGAAGGGGCACATTATAAATATGCATTTATTATTATTATTATAATTATTATTATCTCATTTCTTTTAGAACCTTGCACAAAGCACAGACTTCCAATGGAGGCTTCCTGTCATTCAGACCAAAACAAATAATTGGCCACCTTACCCAAAGGCAACCACCAGTCAGAGATCACAACACATTATTATGATGTCCTTAAATGAACTGTTCCTTTTCAGACCATGGTACTTTATTTAATGTTCCCAAATTCCCACCCATATCAGGTTTCTGCTTGATAAGGTTAGAACCCCTAGAATTGTAATAATCATTTTCTATCCGGAAATGAAACAAAACAGTAACGTCTTAAACATTTGTGCACCCTGACTGAAACAAGTCTGTACATTTGGTTGTTTCTTCAAAGGACATGTGTATTTCTGATCAAAAGCACATTCAATGTCAAACTTAAGATTCACATGACATAATGTATTTTCACCTTTCAAAATATTTTTCTTCAAATGTACAGTCCGTTTGAGTCAGACACGGACCGATGAATTGCAAATTTTATCATTGTACAAAATTGCCACATACATATAAATAGTACACGTTTATCATTTACTAATACCCAACAGCTTTCTTATATTTGAAAATTGTCCAGACTCCACCCAAAAAGTTGTTAAAGAAACTATCATCATTGAAAACGCAAAAGTTGTTATCTGTTGCGGCGGGGTGAAACCGCAGAAACGGAACAGCCACTATCTCGTCGTACACGGGATACACATGCCTGATGAAAAATGAAGTTGAATGCTGACGTGAAACAGTTGATGATTAAAGTGTACGATTTTTTCCGTGCTGAAGCCGAAAGGGGCAAACCATTTTATGCCATTAATAAATTCCGTGAGCGGGCAGCAAAAGCTTTAGGAGTATCAGCAAGGGTACTGACAAATGTTCTGGAACACAAACATTGTGAGGGTGATGCGAAGCAGGTAGGGGCCGTGTAAAAATCACACAAATTAAAACATTTGGACAACTTTCAAAAGAAATTTGTAACGCAGTCTATCAACAAGCTCTATTCTGAAAACAAATACGGGTCATTCTCAAAAAAAAGGCCAAATTCATGCTATGAAAAATTTGAAAATACAAAGCATCATACTGAATTATCTCTTTATTGTTTTGAATGGTCAACACATTAAAAAATGCAGTCATGATAATTTGCACACAGGAAAGTAACAAAATATTTTTAAAATAAACTTTTTAAAGTATCCACTGAAAAAAAAACGTCAGTGGTGTAACAAGCATAAAAGTAATATTTTTCAAACTTTGATGTGAGATCAGGAATTTTTCACTTTTGTCACTATTTACAAACTATTTTTTTTTAAAATATAAATTAAATCATTTCATTATTCTCACAAATTTAATAGTAAATTTGGCCAAAATGTCTTGGTGTGAGAAGAATGAAATGGTAACATATGATATTTCTTCTGATATAACTTGTATACTTAAGACTGAAGATATGTTATGTATACATTGATATTAAAGCTGCTTTCAGTTATCATAAAATATCAGTCTAACTGTTAAATTATTCTTTTGAAATAATTAAATCTTAGCAAATACGCATGTTACACCACTGATATTGTTTGTTACCCCGCCTGTTACACCACTGAACTTTCTGCAACTTACTAGAGCAGAAAACCAAACCAACAGCCATATGATGCTTTGAATTACTTAAAGGTCACAGGCAACCAAAAAATCAAACATAATTAAAACACAATTATCACTTATTCATGACATATAATATACATTGCTGGTTACGAAAAAATATATAAACAAAATTATAAGCGTACAATTGCAAATCGAAAGTGCAAAATTGTGTACTTCAGTTTACTTCCCAAGAAACGAAGCAGCCGGGATACCGAACCCAGTCAGAGCGGGTGGGTGTGCACTCAAGTGTAACGGCTGGTTCATCTGCAGATGCCTTCACGGCTAATTGTGTGTATATATATAGAGAGATGTTGGGTTTTGTAAATACATGCTCATTTTTTTTCATCTCGTTATTTTTCAACTTTATAAGTTGAATTTGCATTTTTGACGATTTGTTTCGGTATGTCCATACCGAAAGGTATCAGAATCTGTAAAGTTGTGTTTTACGTTGCATGTGACCTTTAATAATCATCATTGGAGAACAATTTTCAAAATGTGGCATTGAAAAACAAATAATATCAAACAGGTAAGAATAAAATTTACAAATTCAAAGAATACTGTGACACCAATGACATGTTGTGTTACACTACTGACTTTTCTTTACCTTACTGCAAAGATAAATCCAAATTAATAGCCTTTAATTCATAATCAACAGATTTGAACAGCTCAATAGCAAATTCTGAACACTCAGATTTTAAAAGGTTTTTCAAAAATATTATAACAAAACAAAACAATTAACATGATGTAGTAATATTGTTACACCAATGACATCTTTTGTTACACCACTGATTTTTCTTGAATTAACTTCAACGATAAATTCAAATTAATTGCCTTTAATTGATCATTAACAGAGTTGAACAGATCAATAGTAAATTCTGATCACTCAAGACTTTAAAAGGCTTTTCAAAAATAATATTAAAAGCAATAAAAATGTAAATTTTTGAGTAAAATTGATATTTTATACTTATCCTGACTCATGCTCTTTTGGTTGTCTTCTTCTTGCGAACATAGTGGAACACTTGTATCTCCCTTATTGAAGCTCCCTTCAATGTAGAATCACTAATTAATACTCACTACGAGTTGCCTCCCTTTGTCTCTGCGCGGGAAAAGGTGGCGCCACCCTCTGGCCTCATGCTTCACTCTCTCCTGATTTTGCGAGCCCAACACTTGAATTTACAGGGAAATCCAAAGTGTTATGTGGGGAGGATGGGAGGGCTTACCTCATGAGTCAGGATAAGTATAAAATATCAATTTTACTAAAAAAATTACATATTTTTCCTTATCCTGACTCATGCTCTTTTTCTTGTAGTATCCGACGGAATCGGAGGTGGGACAGAACAGAATACTTTGGATTTATAAAATTAATTAGTGATTTATATATATATATCTGTAATAACCCCCTAACGGGAACTTGTAATGGCACTGAATTAGGATCATTCCTGCTACTATAAACCATCAGTTTATACACTGCCATAGGAGGGGTATTACCATAATAATATACTATGAACATAGCAATAAAGGTATAAAAAACGACTCCAACATGGAGAAGTTATGCAAATGTACATAAACATCAGTACTGGGCTTAAGGCTAGGTAGACTTAAGCTAGGTATATCAATAGCCCGAACAACTCCGTAGAGTTTAAAGCTAGATAATACTGGTATGAATATACATAATAATCTCGTAAGACTATGTCTTATCGTCTACGAGGGACTGTCAACTGCTGTGCGAGGACCATAGGACCGAAATGGTGAATACCTGAGACGTCCTCGGTGGTGATATCTCTCAGATAGTGATTAGCAAACACCATGTCGGATTTCCAAAAACAGCCCTCCATGATGGTATTTAGTGAACAGTTACCATGTAGCGCAAGCGTGGAAGCTAAGGCTCTGATCTCATGAGGATTAGCGGCTCTTGGAGGGTCCAGTCCTGCAGCCTTATAGGCGCGGAGTATGACAGTTCTTATCCATATAGATATGGTGGTACGAGAGACCTCTGTCTGATTTGTAGCCGCTAAAGGGATGAATAATCGCTTGAGATGTCGGCGTCTCGATTTGGAACATCGTAGATAAATTTTGAGAGCTCTGACTGGGCATAGAGATAAGTCCAGCGTATCTTGAGATCCGAGAATCGAGGATAGTGCAGGGATATGGAATAATCTGTCTGGTTGACCTGGCAATTGATTCTTGGCAATAAAATCCCATCGCAGTCCCAAGTGCACTGTGTTATGATTGTCATCAAACTGTATCCTCTCATAATCTAGTGCGTGAATTTCTGACATCCTGGCTGCCGTTGCTGGCGATAACAGGAATACCGTTTTCTGTGAGAGAAATTCAAAAGTCGTTGATTCTAACGGTTCATAAACTTCACTTGTGAGGTGTTGGAGCACTATATTTAGATCCCAAGCTGGCGCGTGGAACTTTTGTTTCTGATCTTCCAAATGAAAAGAGCGTAGTAAGGCCAGTAACTCTGGCGTCTTAAGTAGCTTGACACCCGTTCTCATAGTAATGACCGAACTAAGCGGGGCAAGATATGTTGACAATGTGGAGCCTTTCAAATGTTTATTTTGGCGTAGGTAACACAGATAATCAGCCACGTGTGGATGTGTAGCATTTCTCGCTGTAAATCCATTTTTTTGCTGCGTAATTTTCGAAACTTTGCCACTTGTCGTCGTACAAGTTACGTGTAGAATAGTGTAAGGCAAGCGTGACTGCTTTTGCCGCTCTTGTTGAATATCCTCTCTTGTTCAAACATACTTTAATACAGTCCATACGTGAAGTTGGAATACTTCTGGGTTTCCGTGCGCTTGTTTGGTGTGAGGATGTACTAGTAGATTCGAGCGCTTTGGTAGCTTTAGTGTTGGTTGTCCGATTTCTTGAATTAGAATGGGAAACCACGTTCTGGCTGGCCAGTAGGACGCGACCAAAGTCAGTTGTAGCCTCTGTGTTTGTCTGATTTTCTGTAACACTTGAGGGATTAGCGCTGGCGGCGGAGCAGCGTCTGCAGCGTTGAGGCCTTCCCAGGATATGCTTAGAGCATCCGTTGCCCATGCTTGTGGATCCGGGACTGGTGATACGAATGTCGTTAGCTGATTGTTGAAGCGAGTGGCGAATAGATCTACTAGCGGCGCTCCTATTTGCTTGATAATCTGTGCAAAGATTTCTGTATGGAGCATCCATTCTGTCGGTGACGGTAGGCATGGCCGAGAGTGTGCGTCTGCTAGTACATTCTTGGCTCCATGAATGTGACATGCTCTGACATGTAAGTTTAGATCGTTGATTAGATCGAACAGTTGAAAGCATAAAGTCAATATGCTCGATGATCTCGTTAAGCCTTGTTTGTTCACATAATACGCCACTGTTGAGTTGTCGGTATGAATCATCAGATGCGCCTTTCGTAGAATGGTGCTCCAATGACGTATGGCGGCTGATTACCGCTTTCATCTCTAACATGTTTATATGGAGCTTGCTTTCTTGCTGATTCCATATGCCTGAAGCCGTCCGGTTGGCGAGATGAGCTCCCCAACCCTGGAGCGACGCGTCTACATAAAGATGGGTTTCGAATTCCGGCTCTGTTAAATAAATGCCTTCGCAGACATTCGACCTCCTGGTCCACCATAGTAGATGAGGTCTGAGGTGTACGGGTAGACTGAATGGTTGTAGGTCGTCGAGATGCGTATTGATGAAGACCTGTAACGGGCGTAACTGTAGTCTGCCTCTGAGTGTCATATCTTGGGCTGACGTGAGGAGACCCAATAGACTCTGCCACTGTCGTAGTGGTAACGGAGAGAGTAGATCTGGCGGAATGGTCTGTTGGATCTTGAGCCATCGGTCTTCTGGTACGACGATACGGTTGAGAGTCGTGATAAATCGAATGCCTAGAAATTGCAGATCTTGCGAGGGTACTAGGTCCGACTTGAGTAGATTTACTAACCATCCCAGCTGTGTTAGTAGCTTGATGATGTAGTTTAACTGTAGTTTGAGACGCTGTGGATCTTGATCTACTTGTATCCCGTCGTCGAGGTAAAACGCACTGCGTAGCCCTAGACGATGTAGGTAGGTGACGATAGGTTTCGTTACTCTTGTGAATAACCAGGGGGCCGATGATATTCCAAATGGGAGTACTTTCCATTGGTAATGCAGCCCGTCTAGTGTAAACCGTAGGTATTTCTTGGATTCGGGATGTATCGGGATGTGTAGATACGCATCTTGTAGATCTATACTGGCCATGTAATCCATGGGACGGATTAAGTGCCGTAATTGAGGTAGATGTATCATGCGAAACTTTGGTGGTTTGCGTAGATAATCTCTGTTGAACGTGCTCATGTTGTAGATGAGTCTGTATTTCTCCTTGGAGTTTTTCTTGGGTACTAGGAAAACTGGGGAGTAGAAGCCTGGTTCGACGTTTGCTTGATCTATTACTTCTATGGCCTGCTTGGTCAGGAGGGAAGTAACAGCCTCTCTTAACTTTGGTAGTTGTTGTGTCTGGAAGCCGAACTTGTGAGGGTTGACTGTCAGCGGAGGCGTGGCTTTTAGTTGGATACGATATCCGTTTTGAAGAATGTTGGAGACATATGGGTCTTGTAACATTCCCCAGTTCTCCCAGTGTAGTTGAAGGCGTCCACCCACTTGTGACGGTTGTACTGGAATGGCTGGGGGTGGAAGACTCCAGTCGTTCCGAACCTGACTTTCAATGTTTATAGTTGCGGGAACCTCTGGGTGCCCTGCCTCTTCCTGATCCTCCTCTGTAGTTGCCAAATGGGCGACGAAAAGAATCTTTTCCCCTGGAGCTGGCCATCTTCCTATCCCGTGCTCTCTGTAATCCAGTGAATTTAGATTTCCCTGAATATCTTTGTGAAGTCTGTCTGATGACGCTGGCTAGCGTGTCCATCGACTTAATCATAAGGACTTCTCTGGAATCCTTAGTGACTTCCTTGGAGACTTTGTCTATTCCTCCGTCGAAGATGGATGGAGCAGACCACGGGGCTGTATAGAGGAGCTGTAAACTGCTCACCCCAGTTGCAGGAAGCGAGGAGGCCTTGACGACGGGCTAAGGTTAACGCTGCTGAGACTGATGTGAGATGATCCGTTAGGAACTGCTGGTCCTCCTTTTGCATCAGTAGGGCCGAGTAGATCATCCTATCATCTTCAGAAGTCGTGTCACGAAATCTGGTGATAAGAGTCTCATTGATCGTTCTAGATCTATTAAGGCCAAAGAACATTCGCCTAGTCATGGTTTCTAACTGAACCAGCTTGCGATCGTCAATCTTATAGTTCTTATTCTTGACATCGCTGATCAGCTTGTAGTTATCATCAATGTCTTGTGCCTTGAGGAACGGTTCCATATTGTGGGTTGAAAACTTGTTTGCGTGGAACTGCGGTAAGTGTGCTGTTTGGACTTTAGTGGCTTTGTGGAAGGCTGTGTCCAAATTCTTTGGCACCGCAGCAATCGGGTCGATCGGAGGTAAGGTGATGGCATCAGCATCGTCCTCCTTCATCAGATAAGTATGCGCCGAGTTATCACTCTTGGAAGGTGAAGAAAGGTCTAGGTTGTTTACCATCCAATAACGTATCTCAGCGTCTGAGAAAATGATGCCTCCATCATCTTCTGTAATGGGATCGCCGATAAGAGATTGATGCTCTTGTGATGGTGGTCTATATGGTTCTATCGCTGTACAGGGTGACGATAAAGGAGACCTGACTTGGGACTTCTGTGAAGACCTGTGTGGAGACCTGCGTGGAGATCGACGTGGTGATCTACGAGGAGATCAGCGAGGTGAACGGCGAGGTGATCGGTATGGTCTTGGCGAACGGCCTGACGAGGTGCGTGTAAAGGTTGACCTTCGCGGAGATCTGTGAGGAGAATGCTGATAGCTTCGCGAAGCCCTTGTGGAATCCGCAGATGACCGTCTGGACGAAGATGATTTAGAACCTGCTACTGGTGCCCTTCGTGAAGCTCTTCGCGAAGCTTTAACTGTGTCCGGTTCTGGGGAGTGACGGCTTGACCTTCGCGAAGTCTGGGGGTCCGAATCTGAATCCAAGGATGACGTAGTCTTCCTTCTGGAATCTTTATGTGAATGATGATCATCCGAGTCTGGGGAAGGTGATGATCTTGAAACCCTTCGTGCAGGCTGTACATCTGGGTCCTTCGTGGAGGTGGACTGTGACTTCCTTCGTGAAGGTGGCTTGGTCGTGGCCGCTACGTTGACGGGGTGTCCCTCTGGGAAGTCGTCTGCGTTGGAGCCTTCGCGAAGGCTCTTCTGGGCTGGTTGCAGTCTGTAACGGTCCTCCATCATCTTCATGATTTGCTGTATCATGTCGTCTGGGACGGACTGCGACGAAGTAATCGATGCCCTCTCTGCGATGTTAGCGACGGGCCCCTCAGGTAGATCGTCGGACATCGGTGTAGACACATCAGGCTGCATGGCAATCTCTGCTGACATAACTGTTGCTGACACCGGTCGTTTCTTGTGGCGTAGATCGGGTATGATGATCGGCTGATCATCATACAGGCCCAGTTCAGCGGCGGGAAGAATCTCGGATGAGAAGGTTCTACGTGACTTCTTAGCTTTTCCCTGGAGGTCGACGCTGCCCTGGGGGTACAGAGTCTACGTTGTGAAGAAGTCGAGGCCCTCTTAGACTTTTGCTGCGATGACGGGATGTCTGTGGAAGCAGGATGCTTCATGGAGACGGCGGACTGCATCCCATGCCCCTCCTCCGAGGGAAACTCTAGCGGAACACCAGACGGGAGGGGGTCGTCCGACAGCAGCTGACTGGCTAGGGGGTCCGATGTATCGGCCATGACTAAAGCTTGTTTGCGTGACCTATCTGTTGCACGTCTCAAGACGCAAAAATGATATTTATTAAATGCAGAAATGGATAGATTAATACAATAACTGCAACGTGACGAAAATGCACAAGGCGTAGTACAGCTAGGGCATATTAAATGCGGGTCAGCAGCAGAAAAACGTAATCTACAAACAGTACAGATTTTCATCAACGTAAACTTAGCTGAACAAACACGGAATCCCGTGAATAAACAGTAGAATTACGAATAATTATCAATCCATATTAATGAAGGATACTAGCTACACCTCTTTAGTAACTAATAAGAGGTAAATAACTAAGAATAATCAAAGGATATAGTGTGCAGGGAGACACAGGCGCTCTCACATCCTGCTCACTGGGCGAAGAAGGAGAGAGTGAAGCATGAGGCCAGAGGGTGGCGCCACCTTTTCCCGCGCAGAGGCAAAGGGAGGCAACTCGTGGTGAGTATTAATTAGTGATTCTACATTGAAGGGAGCTTCAATTAGGGAGATACAAGTGTTCCACTATGTTCGCAAGAAGAAGAAGACAAGCAAAAGAGCATGAGTCAGGATAAGGAAAAATTTAACATATTGCAGTAACATCGTTACATCTTTTGTTACACCACTGATTTTTCTGAACTTTATATACTAATATACCAGAACAAATTACCTTCACAGACTTTACATGATTTAATGGCAATAAAATATACTGGATAAATAAAATGCAAAGCAGTTAAGTTCTGTGAACAAGTGTCTTAAATGAACATTTTGTCAGTGGTGTAGCAAAAATTGTCAGTGGTGTAACATTTTAACATGTTATACCACTGACAGTTACACCACTGACCTATTCCCACTTTTATGAACTTTATAACAATTAATGCTCCCTAACCACTGACCAATGTTGATAAATGTTGATGTTTCATTAACTTTGATGTACTTTAAATGAACAATGTTATGAAAAAGTACATATGAATAAGTAATCAGCCTTACACAACTGACTCGATAAAAAGTTATGATACAAAGTAGACTCACCAATTGCAACAAACTTCAACATCAAAATAAAATTTGGCCTCCACTAAACTCCTGCCATGAGGAGGAAGGCATCAGCAAAGGGACCAGTTAGTATTCCATATTTTACTCAAGGGGGATAATTATTAATGTCACAAATTTATATTCGTTACACCACTGACAGTTTGGACAGTCATTGTTTAATCATAAGTATGTGATTTTAATAATTTTTTTCGATATTTCATGCAGGAATGCGTTTTTTATATTGGTATTTCATTATAAATCTTTAAAAAATATATATAAATGGCCTGGAATTTAAACTTTATGGTATTGCAAAGTAATGTCGCTGTCCACTGACCGTGGTTTTCTTTCAAAATGATGATAAAAACCCAAATTTGTCCCAAAAATAACAAACAGGTACACCATTTTACATCATTATGAGGAACAGAATACATTTTTCTTTGATAATACGATTTCTGAAATAATATTTTCAGAAAAATGTGCTACTGACCAAAACTTGGGCAAATTTTGAGAATGACCCATACATGTCGCTGAAAATTTAAAAAAAGCATTTGAAGCAAGAACACAACCTCAGAGTATCAAAGTACACACTCTGGCGACTCTTACACTCTTTCGGGTATCGTTATAAGAAAATTTGGGGGGAGAATAGGTCAGTACTCTGTGAACGCCCTGATATCGTTCGCTTGAGAAATAATTTTCTCAGGGTTATAAAGAAGAAGCGCGAGGAAGGGTTCGAGCCAGTGTACTTGGACGGGACCTGGGTCAATGCCTCGCACACTGCCAGCAGTCAGTGGGTACCCGATGGGGGTGATAAGGGGTCACGTAGAAAGCTGCATCTAGGGAAAGGAGAGAGACTAACCATTCTCCATGCTGGTTGCTCCAGCAAAGGCTTTCTCCCAGGCTGCGACTTGGTATTCAGGGCAAAGTCCACAGATAACAGAGACTACCATTCCGAGATGAATAGTGCGGTTTTCCTCGATTGGGTTAAAAACAAGTTGGTACCAGCTCTACCAGAGAAGTCTTTTATCGTAATGGACAATGCCCCATACCACAGCGTGCAGGACCCCGACAGTAAAGCCCCGACATCGAACAGTCGAAAAGGTGATATGATATCATGGCTCGACAAATTTCAGATCGCACGGCCTTCAAAGGCAACGAAGCCTCAGCTAAATGAGATCACAAAAACCCACAAAGGTGAACCTTTCTACAAAGTTGACAGTTAAATAAAAATTAAGGGTCACGATATTCTGCGACTTCCACCCTATCACTGTGACCTTAACCCCATTCAAATGATATGGGGTACTGTCAAAGGAGATGTTGCCAGATCAAACACAACTTTTAGATTACGTGACAGAGGTTTTGGTTAAGGAATCCCTTAACAAAATCACGACTTAAACTTGGCAAAACTGTGTCAACAAGGTAGCTAACGTCATTGAACAAGGTTACTGGTCTCGGGATGGCTTACAACAGGCAGCTGTGGCACCACTTGTCATCCCTTTAAGTCGTGACTATGACACTACGACAGGGGAGGAACCGACAGGTCTCCCCGAATAGATTTTGAGATGTCCCCAACCATGACTGGCTGTTCCGTTTCTGCGGTTTCACCCAGCCGCAACAGATAACATTTTTTGCGTTTTCAATGATGATAGTTTCTTTAACAACTTTTTTGGTGGAGTCTGGACAATTTTCAAATATAAGAAAGCTGTTGGGTATTAGTAAATGATAAACATGTGTACTATTTATATTTATGTGGCAATTTTGTACAATGATAAAATTTGCAATTCATCTGTCCGTTTCTGACTCAAACGGACTGTAATTCATTTGAAAAGTTCACATTTGATGGTCATATCTGACTTAAATGATAATATATGAATAAGCCAGTGTCATTAATATTTTCTTTACAGACAATATTACCACATGAACATGAAGGGAATTTCAACAAGAATGTCTCCAATGTTTAAAAAAGCACTGACATCTTATGCAAGCAGAACAGGGAACCCTATCACCTTCTATAAAAGATTAAAGCATATTTTTTGTACAGAAATCTGGGTTACCTTGTAGTAAGCTGCTCAATCTACTGTATCCTCTTGCAGGCAAGTATACCATTAATGCAGTTTGTCTAGATCTCAACACCTTTCATGAGAAACAAGCTTGTTTGGGAAAGGCATTCTTACCATAGTTCTTGCCACTCATCAATTTATTGCATTCTCTCATATTAGGATAATGGCAGAATATTTCGGGTTGTACATTTCTCACTGATGTTAACATGAAGAACTTACATGATATTCATCTTCTATTAAAAGAATAAACAGAGATTTTGAGAGTGTTTTTCTTTTGTTAGTGTATCTTAACCGGAATCTGTACATCTGTTCAGCATAAAGACAGCTCTGTGTAACAAACTTTATGTCAACAATACATGCTAAATTCATTAAGTCCATTTCTGTCTACCCATCAAAGACCTATTTGATGTCGTCAGGAATCCCTCAAACCAATTAACTTATCTCAATCAAATCTTCACACAAAGATGTTTGGTGTGGCACCAATCATTATTTCAGTTCTTCATCTAACCATTTCCTCTGAGATGGAATCTGCACAATGCATGTTACATGTTACATCTGCCTGGCTCCACAATTTCTCTTTGCACATTGTACACACTAGCACACATGTGGCAATCCCATGTGGAAGCTCCTTAGCTTCACATCCTAAACCCTGCAGATGCAAGAGCCACCACCCATCACCCTTTGTTATCCCCAGCTTGCCGTTCCCGGCCCCCCATGTGCTGGTGATGCAACAGTGTTATTCCCAGAGGCAGCACCTGCAATGCTGGTACCACCAGATATCTCCACCACCACATACACTCCTTCCAAACCACCAACTGCTTCATGTCCATGTTTTTCCATGACTTTCCACAGGGTGCCAACTTACCATGGCTTTTTTTTAATTAAGAATTGAATGTCAGTTTGGATGTTTGCACTGAAAAATGAACGATGTCAAAGCGTTGTTCAAACACTGATATTTTCATGACTATCAAGATTTGAACAATGAAAACCTACCCAAATATTCTTTCTGTTACTCCTTTGCATGATTTCTCGGTGACTACTCGTGGACAAACCATCATCAGGCATGGTGAAATAAAGAATATATTAACTTGTCCACAAATCAGAAGACTATCTAGTCGCTGAAAACAACATATTTTCTGAAAAAAGGTACTTAGATTATCTTAAAAAATGCTTAATGGAAAGGAACCCAGGAGTTCTCTGTACCATACCATGCATACATCATAACATTGTATAGAATGGACTAGCTGTGTTATGATTATAGGGTAATATAGGCAAGGCACGCCTCTATTGAAAAAGGAAGATGTGACTGTTCTATCAGTTTCATCAGTGTGTGTGTGTGTGTCTGTGTGTCTGTGTGTATGTGTGTTCATGCGTGCACACATGCATGCATGTACAAGATTGAGTGAATGAGTGAGTGAGTTTAGTTTTACACCACTTTTAGCAATATTCCAACAATATCACAGCAGAGGGACACCAGAAATGGGCTTTACACATTGTACCCTTTGGGGTAGACTAAGGCTTAGTCTCTGAATATATATAATTTTGATAGTAACAAACAAGCCCAATTATATTGAAAAGGACCCCTAGGGAGACCAGAGCTAGACTTGCTTTATTTAGGGCTTTAGCACTGCAGAGAGAGCTGGGCAGTAGGGAAAATAATGTGGTTCAGGGACTGTGAGACAGACTACCTTTGGGGAATCGAACCCGGGTTTTGGCATGACAAGCGAATGCTTAACCACTGGGCTACCCCACAACCTACACGATAGAGAGAGGGAGTGCATATTCATATGGTAAGAAAGTTGTTACATGTGTTCTATTTGATCTAGCTTTACTATGTCCACAGCACCACATGTTGCCTTATGAACACAAACAAGAGTGTGTGTTTTCAATCAGCTGATCTGGATCTGACATAGACAAAAGTAGCAGAGGGTCTGTTATCAGCTCTATTGTTGTGGTGGGTTGTTGTACACATGGTGGCATGACTGGTGGGGGGTGGGGACACAGGATATTAAGGGGAGTTTGCATGTCACGCCAGCTTCCTGTCTGGGCAGGGGATACAGAGTACACTGTCACACATACTCACAGAAGAATGTCCGTAACGTATACTTCAAGCCGGAAATCATACATGCCAGTCTCTAGTACACTACTGTCAAGAGCGGTCAGCAAGTGCCTGCCTGCCTGCCTGCCTACCTACCTCTCGTAGTTAAGGCTCAATTTCACTTCAATGTTGAACAGCAATGTGATAACTTGTTAAACATATGAAATATTCATTTGTTCAAAGTCTTCATACATCATGTATGTAAGAGCCATCAAAAAAGTGCTTGAAGAAATTACATGTAAACAGAGAGCTACAACTAGTAAAGAACATCTGTAGTAGAATTCAGTATTTCTGGGTGTGGATGAGTCGGTTCTCTCACACACATCAAAAGCAACAGGTCCATTTAAACAGTGCAAATGTTATGCCTTGGCCATCATCAGTATTATGTTCATACCTAAAACATCTAAGTTTCCAAACAAAAGTCAGATTAAATTTTTTTTTGCATTATTAACCTCAATGAAACCAACATTTTTGAAGACATCACTTATCTGATGTTTAACTGACAGGAAATTCTGAAGCAACTCAAACAATAATGAAACACCAGAGAGAGATCATAAAAATCATCAAATCATTTTAGTTTTAAAAGTATATATTCTTGTACTTAATTCATATACAGTGATATTGACAAGCAGGGTTTCCCCTATGTTAATGTCTCTCCCCAAACGCTGACATATTACAGCAGGATATTTACATCAGAAATTATTAACATTAATAGAGAAAAAACATTGTAACATACTGTTATTTTCAGGTAAACCGTTTGCTTAGTGATATAAACTGATAAACAGACTGGATTATTGTTGTGTTGACAGATTTGATAGGTTCTCTTTACCAAATAATACAGTGTTCAAGTTGGGACCATTGGATTACATGACAACTATCTGTATAATTTGGGCATAGAAATAGGTAATGATGTGCATTCTCATACACATGACCACAAGGGCAGCATGAAGCATTGACAATAAACCTATCAAATTTATGACCATCTAAATTGCTGCATCCCAGTCTCATACGAACATGTAAAATTTGGTTGTCTCTCAGTTTCATTTCAGCTAGAGTTTGACATGCTACAGTTTGAAATGTATGCTACATTACTGAAAGAAACTGAAAACCTCATAATTAATCTTTGACGTAACATGAAATAGTGTTATAGTTAGGGACACCAAATGGAATCACGCTGTCTCAGATGAAATCCTGAAAATACATGTCAGTGAGAAATACAAAGAATGAAAGCATATAAAGTACTTCATCGCCAGGCTGTGTGAAATTCTAACTCATTGTTACTCCTCCAACAAAACACACTTAACAATACATTCGGCATCGATCACATGCCGCACCTTACATAACAAGCAATTGACAAATAACCTCAAAGAGAAATTACATAGTTTGGAAAACCTCCCGAGTAACCAGGAACTTCTGCAAAAAATTATAAAGGTTACAAAAACATACACTCCGGCAAAAACTGCCACCTCCAATAAAACCGATGCAGCTTGAAAGCATTGTGTGAGCAAAAAAATCTTAACAGTAGCCACAATTCCCGGCGAATCAACAAGAAATCTGCATGCAATAGGCCAGGCTTTTCAGCAACCTCTGCTCATTCTGTGATTCACAGGTTGTGAAGACAACAAAAAAAGTGCCTACAAAAGTGTTGTGATTAATTGTAAACCAATCTGTGAGTAGTACAAAGTGGAAAAGAAACAATTATTCTGGAGTATAGTTCTAACACTTTAAACAAGACTTTAAAATCATACTACTTTGTTTAATTTGTCAGGTAGATCCTCATGTTGAAGTTGAAACGTTTAACTATTAAATACCTAACTGATTACGAGCATCACATATGCCTCATCCTTTCACTACAGGTACAAAACATCATGAAACAAACAGTTCTCAATCGTGTCAACTGTGGACAAAACAGACTGCCATGTTTGACAGAGAACAAACCATTTTCTTCACTACCCGCTGAGAAACTCAATGATTGGATCATGTCAAACTGATTCATGCTGAAAAGAATAAAACACCAGTCATCCAAAAGAAAAAGGTATACTGACATGACAACCACAAAAGATCTCTCACAATCATCTATTTGAATACCTCATTCATTTCATTTTCTGAAGTTTTGGCACGGACCATATAGAATATAGGCAACATAATTTGTGATTTCTTTATCTTTCGAGTAGCCTCTTCTGTATATGAATCATTTGAAGAGGAGAATGCAGAAAAATAAATCCACAGCGCTGCAGCTTTGCTGTATCATAACATTCATAACAGTTTATAATGTCAACACGTATAACATATCAACAGAAGTTGCTACCAGGATTGCTAATTATTCATAACCCTTACGTAAGAAAATCACACAAGCTTTCCCTACAATTTGCCTGTAACAAAACAAGTGTCGCTGTGACCCTGAAAATTACGTGAAGTTCACCAGAATCGACTGGGCTCTGCGCCTCCCCTAGATGAAGCTTGATGTCAAATATAAAGAAAACTCAGTGCTTGGATCTTGAGATATCTCGCTGACAAGGGTAAAATGTGAAATGAAGGTCAAGGTCACCAAACCTGACTGAGTGAGACCTTTTGCATACTGTGATGAACCTAGGTACCAAATATCAAAAGAATCTAGTAAACGGTACTTAAGATATTTCCAATTCTTACATATGTACATACGTACAGATGGCTCCTAATACTATATCCCCCTCTTCACGCTAAACATGTGGAAGGGGATAATTATGCTTGAACGAAAGATGAAGTCACCTTCTGAAATTATTTCATGTAAGATTTAGAAACACTAAGTCCTGTCAGCCTTTTAATAACCTGTACCTCACATGGACTTGGCTTTACAAACTATCTGATTTGTGTCCTTCAGTAACCTACATCCTCTCCTGAAAGTCTTCTAAACCTGTATCTCCTTCACAGTAATCTGTCAAACATGCAGTCACAGTTCTAAATATATGTCCTTCACACACGAGTTACAATCACTGTTTACCACATGACAAGCTTTCCGCCACTGAGGCTGTGTGTATAAGTTTATCAAATTTAGCTTGGGAAATGCTTGAGATTGTAAACCTTTGAGAAGAGAGTCTTGGGATAAGAACTTGCCTCTCTTTTCTCTAGTTTTACAATGCCAAGCATAACCTGTGAGTCATAGTTTATCCTGCATATGTTTATCTGCAGACTGGGAGTAGCAGCATAATGATGGGGTGAACTGGATGTGACAGTGGGTGCATGATGAAGGAGCACCAGATGGCAGTGAGCTCCCTGTTATTGTCTGTGTTCCTACCTTATATGGTTTGAGTTCAAGATCAAGGAAGTCATTCTCATGGATGCCAGCCTTATCCTTGTAGTAGCGAATGTTGCTGACCATGTCCTCATGGTCCGGGTTGGTCAGGTAGAATGTGTAGGCAGCTGATGCAGCATCCTGGAGGCGGTCAAGCTGAAACAAAACATGGTCAGTTTATACAGGAGCCCAGTACATGGTTTAGCAGACTCTGGACCAGGAGACCAGTACATGGTTTAGCACACCCTTGACCAGGAGACCAGTACATGGTTTAGCACACCCTGGACCAGGAGGCACAGTACATGGTTTAGCACACCCTGGACCAGGAGGCCCAGTACATGGTTTAGCACACCCTGGACCAGGAGGCACAGTACATGGTTTAGCACACCCTGGACCAAGAGGCCCAGTACATAGTTTAGCACACCCTGGACCAGAGAGGCACAGTACATGGTTTAGCATACCCTGGACCAGGAGGCCCAGTACATGGTTTAGCACACCCTGGACCAGGAGGCCCAGTACATGGTTTAGCACACCCTGGACCAGGAGGCCCAGTACATGGTTTAGCACACCCTGGACCAGGAGGCCCAGTACATGGTTTAGCACACCCTGGACCAGGAGGCCCAGTACATGGTTTAGCACACCCTAGACCAGGAGGCCCAGTACATGGTTTAGCACACCCTGGACCAGGAGGCAGGGAGGCCCAGTACATGGTTTAGCACACCCTGGACCAGCAGGCCCAGTACATGGTTTAGCACACCCTGGACCAGGAGGCCCAGTACATGGTTTAGCACACCCTGGACCAAGAGGCCCAGTACATGGTTTAGCATACCTTAGACCAGCAGGCCCAGTACATGGTTTAGCACACCCTGGACCAGGAGGCCCAGTACATGGTTTAGCACACCCTGGACCAGGAGGCCCAGTACATGGTTTAGCACACCCTGGACCAGGAGGCCCAGTACATGGTTTAGCACGACCTGGACCAGGAGGCCCAGTACATGGTTTAGCACACCCTGGACCAGCAGGCCCAGTACATGGTTTAGCACACCCTGGACCAGCAGGCCCAGTACTTTTTGCAGCATAACTTTATCAAATGAAGGCAGCTTTCACTTGCATAACGTTTCATTTCTTCCACAATAGCACCACAGGCCGTACATTATTAAATTTCCCGCCAAATATAAGATATTTCCCTCTGACATTTTCATAACAGATGAAAATACACTTAAGTTTCCTGACTATCCTAAAGATGCTAAAGTCCAGTATGCTGAAGAAATCTAAACTAGCAAGCTTGTGCTAGCAGTCACAGTGACATAAAACATTTTCTCTAAAAACAATAAAATATCAAAGGTAATGTATTTCATTTTCAGTGCAGTTTGCAATAATTTCAGTAGACTAGGAACTAGAACAATATGCAGTCACTCTGTTGTACCAAACACTACAATACCCAAAGATTTTGTAATGACATATAAAATATGACCTATTTTTCCAACCACCTGTTGGTAATTAGAAATCAGCAAGAGAGAATTCACTTCCATAAGTTTATAGCACCATGTGAACCTTGGCTTTGTCAACATAGAGAAAGTAGCAGTAGTTCTTTACCATTTACATATGCTTCACACACTTCTTGCTGACAAGTGAAACATGCTGTTGATGGTAAAAACAAAGAGCATTTCTCAGAATGCTAAAAATTCGCATCGGTTGTCCAACTGCAAGTATTTTGCCGTTTTTGCAACTTGGTTTATTGGAGGTCAAACAAAACCTGTATCTTGTTAGAAGATGTCAACAAACAGTGCAATTATAAGGAGGTTCGGTGTGTTCATGTTGATTGCCAATTGTACGTACAAATGAGGTCAAACAGAAATAACACATGCAGCCCCTCGATGGAGGTCCTGATGAGAATAATGAATGCAGGGTCCCAATAAACAAAGCCTTCTTAGCGCTTACGACATTTGTAAGAATATGGTAAACAACAGAGTTACGACAAGTCCCAACAGTATGAACACTTTGTAGAACAGGATCCTGATCTTTTCAATGCCAACATGATGTCGTGAGAAATTGACATGACATGAAATTTTTCACTACCTGGGTAATCTCATGTATTCCCAACAAGAAGAAACTGAATACGTACACTTTTAACATGTTTAATCATGCTAATACATGAGTAAGTTTAGTTGCACATCACACTCAGCAATATTCCAGCTATATGGTGGCGATCTGTAAATAATCCAGTCACTCACTCTCTATTACAAAGCCAAAGTTCCTGGTCTTGTGGCTTGAGTCGCCAAAATATGTATAATGGCTGAGTTAAATATCAGTTTGCTCCCTCTTTTGCATTTCAACACAATTTCACATTTTCAAAATACTTCAGTTCCACAACATAAGGACCTTAGAAATGGATTTTAATGAAACTAGAAGACCAAGTCATTGACATATGCTGCCATTTTCCTTATGTGCACAATTTCTTAAATTATATATATCACACATCTCATTACACTGAAAGAGGTTGATCATTAACTTACTTTGTGATTTATTTATTCCTTCTTTTCTTGAAATACTTTTCGTACCCATCCAGTGATGTGTACTAGTGAAGGTATTTCAATATAGAGAATATTTTTCATCTGATAGCAATGGCATATGTAATTTTGGGGGGAATAAATCATAAGGTCACTGAGCCTCCCTAAGGGCTGATAGTTAGTATTATTGAGAGAAATGCATTATGTACTTTTAGAAAAATGTGGTGTGACATAGTGCCTTTTACTGCACACATATCAAGGAGGGAGTGAGTTTACTTTTACGCGGCACTCAGCAATATACCTATATGGCAGCGATCTGTAAATAATCGAGTGTGGACCAGACAATCCGGTGATCGGAACTAATGTACTATTACATGAGATGCATTCAATACTGTGCCTACACATAAGGTACTTCAATTCTGCCATGCAGGAAGTGCAAAAAATTTTCCATGTTCAGAGCCAAGGAACAATTAAGCACTCTCCACAAAGCAGAACAGTCTAATTCTGATTTGGGCTCAGGTATATTTCTGTAGTAACTATGCCAAGGATGACCCCTTCAGCTGAAGTGGCTCAAAGTGTTCTGTCAACATGGTCAGTGAAGAACATTGATACATCATTGTTTACAATTGACCTGTCACCACCAACTACCATCAAAATGTAAACCCTTTTCAACACACACTGTAACAATGTATAGGTGAAATATGGAACAAGGAACTTAACTGTGCCACTGGCATATTAATACCAGGAATAACGAACCCAGAGAGTTCATGGTTCTGCTAACACAAAATTGAAAGCAGCTTCTATAGTGAGTGAGTATGGTTTTATGCTGCTTTTAGCAATATTCCAGCAATATCACGGCAGGGGACACCAGAAATGGGCTTCACACATTGTACCCATGCTGGGAATCGAACCCGGGTCTTTGGCGTGACGAGCCAACGCTTTAACCACTAGGCTACCACACCGCCCCAGCAGTTTCTATAAGCTCTTATTCATGTGTGAGATTATGAGTGATTTACAAAAGGTACAAGCTGGACCTTCGTCCTTTTCTCTGGGCAGCCAGGGTTCACACAGCATGATCAAACGATCAAAACTTACCGATGCAGGACGGCTGTGGGCATGACTGAAGAAAGTTCACCCTGTGTAACACTTGCATTGTTGGCTTAGCTCAGCGCTTATGTTTTGGTTTGAGAATTGAACTGAACATTAAGTGAGGGTGTGACATGACACTCAAGAGGTTATTTCATGCATGATTTAAAAACACACAGAACCATCGACATACTGTCCCTTAAAGTGATAATGACTCATTTCATCTATGTTAGGCTATTAAGATATTGCTATGACATGCCTTTTAGTGTAAAGATGTGTGAACACACAATATGATAAGCAATGCTATAAGCTGTGTTATTTAAGTCAAAATATTCAAATCTTTTGTTAACATCACTGATGCCAACCCATGACTTTATTAAAAATTCAAACACAAACATATTATTTTTGTTTGCCAACTTTCCCAAATGTTTTTGCCCAGTTCTTGTTATTGCTTACCTGGAATCACGTAAAAACAAACCTGGCATATAGTTGTCATGCTATAGTATGTACGTAACATCCATTCAACATGAAAAATAAAAACATTCAGAAAATGTAACCACCTGTCGGTTGAAATGTTATAACATGATGTATTTGTTTGACACCAACGGAAAATCAAATTGGGTAACGAATGTTAGAAATTTACTAAATCATTGTGGTTTTAGTGATGTATTTTTGTCACAAAAGATTACCTGCCCAAAATCATTTTATAATGCTTTATCGCAAAGATTAAAAGATATGTACATTCAGACCTGGAACTCATCTTTAATACAGTCGCCCAAATGCACTTTTTACAGTACTTTTAAATCTTTTTTCCATACAGAGCAATACCTACACGATATTAATCTTAGAAAATTCCACGTTTCATTATCCAGATTTAGATGCTCTTCACATATCTTATGATCGAGAAGGGGCAGATATTATAATATTCCAAGAGAAAACAGACTGTGCAAATTTTGTGCACTAAATGTAATTGAAGATGAGTTCCACTTTTTGCTGGTATGTCCTTACTATGCTGATTTAAGGACAAAATATCTACCGCAATATTACTATTCACATCCTACCATGTTTAAATTTAATTTGATAATGAACTCTAATGATACAACTTATATTCATAAACTTGGTATGTATATCCACCATGCTTTTGAACATAGAAAATAACGTTTGCAAACATTGTGATTGTATGCCATTATTGTTTTTATATTTTGTACTATAGGACTGTGGCCTCTTCTGTAATGGAATAAAGAGACTTGAATGCTATGACTATTAATAAGAGACAAACAAGTTTGTCCATTCTGGAGAAAGTCTGTTTCACAGTAACTAAATGTGATTATTTTCCCCTTTGCACCCAGCCCTTTCTGTACAGCAAAAGCCCCAATTGAAGCCAATCTAGATTTTCCTTTCTCTCATTTCACTGGGGCTTTTTTTCAAATAAAACTAGAGTTATTCTTCATTGAAAATTAGATATTTTCGTGACTAAGCTTTAGTCTATCTTTGAGGCTTCTGCTTTCTGATGCTCTAGTGAAGTAGTATGATCCACAAATGTTCAACATTATGGTAAATTGTTACACAAATTATCTTCTGCAAGAATACATGTGAACAAACATTGTTGAAGTAAATAATACTTTATTCAACAAGTAGTGTACACCACCGTCCCATTCTAACAACGCAGAAGTACTTGTATATCCTAAAAGAATTTAACAAAATTGGAATCTCGTAACTTTTTACCATTGTACTCGTGATTCAAGTCAATTTAGTCAAAAGTTTTATGTAGATATCCAAACAATATTAGGAATGCATAATTACCTGAAACCAACAAAACTGCAAGTATTCGTATGGTTTTCTCCCCTGGAATGTTGTAAATATCCTATCCCGTGGGTCTGGGTAGACTTTCTCGCCGAACTTATCCCTTTTGCATCTTCTTATACAATCGGAATTTTCTATCATTCTCTCAAAAACAGAAAATTCCACCATTTCTGGTGTGACTTCTCGAATTGTTGTGCTCTTTTTGCACTGAATCCGACAGTCAATCACGGTATCTTTATAAAATCTATAATCTTTAATTGCGTTCTCCAAGGAACTCGCACACAAGAACCAGGTCTGATCATTGTAAGCTTCAACACCCGTTGAGTACAGAGAAGCGAAAGTTTCCTTTGGTCTGTTATACACTGTTGTCTCTGTCGCTATGATGAAAGGGAAAAATGCCATCAATATGATATTCCGTGCCATAGTTGTGCTGCAGCTGGGACAACACTCCTTCCCTGTTGCGGCGTACGTGACACGAGGGGATGCCATTTTGGAAACTTCCCGCAACTTCACCGTCAAACCGGTGAAGAGTTACAAAGGTTTCCAACGAATAAAGGATCCCCCATATGACGAGCTTAGACTGGGTCTGTTGTGTTGTGAGCTGTATCGCTTCAAGCCCCAGAACAACTGCTACAGCTAGTCGCGGTACAGCTATGTCCAGTCAATGTGCAATGAATCACGAGTTCAATTAAAATGTTGTTCGTTGTGTGCTAAGTGCATACTAATGTGCTAAGATGTTATTTGTACATATGAAGGTGCCGTAAGCCAAGAAACCATATTCTTGGGTTAAACAATGTTGGGGACAGCAAGGTCCTGAAACTTGCAGGGAGAAATAGTTTCATGGGTGCCGCAATCGCTACATAGCTTGTAAGAGGGCGGGTTATTCTAATAGGTACATTAGGGGGAAATTATTATGTTCTGATGCGAGGTGCCCAGCCGCTTCAAACTAAGAGAGGTAAAAAGATGGTATATTTGCTGTTACCCTCCATGACTTATGGCATCTCGGCATCTTCGGATGCATTAGAACGTGCGTTTTCCTTTTCTTTTCATTTGAGTAATGTTGTTATTAATCGGCGTGTTATTCAACCCATGAAGGTTCGATATTTTTGTACGACAATGTAAACATGTGCCCTTGCTTAGTCATTTGGTTGGTTGTTTAACGCCGCACTCAGCAATATTCCAGCTATGTGGCGGCCAGCTTTCTGTAAACAATCGAGTCTGGACCAGACAATGCAGTGATCAACAGCATGAGCATCAATCTACGCAATTAGGATATGCGATGACGTATCAACCAAGTCAGCGAGCCTGACCACCCGATCAGTCTTCAGGATTACCTACTGAGGCAGGGGAAATATTCGGGATTCATTGCCAAAGGACCGTCGTCGTTCCTGGAATGTTGCAACTGCTTTGCACAATCCGATGGTAAGTATTATACGCATGACTTTAATTACAAGTGATTTCAGAGAAACTTAACTACCGTAGTACTATGCATGCTGGCTGGGTGGCGTGTTTCTTCTTTACTTCAAGAGCACTATTTAGTGTCGATTGTTATGCTTATATCTACTGAATTTGACGCTATCTATAAATGATCCATATAATGTTGTATACACTAGCGCATGCATGAAATATATAATCGATTTAATATTAGGAGTGCCATGCGCATTAAGGATATCAAATATCAGAAGGAACAAACTGTTACAACACCGGCACCAGGGATCTCCCATTTTTTATGTTACTATTTCTAGAATTTGTACCAGCTGCTATTTCCGAAAGAATGCCGCGAATAAAACAAACGCTTTCTTCTGTAGTAAACAATTCCGAAATAATTGAACTCGGAAACTGCAAAAAGGGAGTGGCATCACCATATTAACATCGAACGAAGTGAAACAGGAACGGCGATTAAGCGATGTTGGCATCATTGTCAACGTGGCATATTCCTGAATACGTTGATTAAAACACAGAAACTGCCGTCAAGTTATACACGGTCACTGACGGGGTCTTAGTACTATTTCTGTTATATAGTACTGAGACCCCGTCAGTGACAGTATACAACTTGATATAACTTGGCAGTTCTTAGCGTTACATCTCTGTTATATGACCTATAATGCTACTCCCACACCACCACAAGATATACTCTGTAAACTATCACATTTTAGTAAGGGACCGTTCAGGGGGTGGGGGCAGGGAGAGAGAGGTGTAATTCATTTTGTACACATGTACTAGGAGGGGTTGGAGAGGGGTAGCAATTTTGTACACATAAATATTAATGTATACAATTGGGGGATTGATTTTGTACGTGAGGGAGGGGGCACTTACTTTGCACATATAATTTAGGGTGGTGGGTGGGGTCATTCACCTTGTACATGAATATTCTTACAAAAATCCTCATCTCCCACCTAGCCATAACTTATGAACGGTCCCTAAAATGTAGGTAATATATTCCTACATGCCTGCTCTTATCCACAGGAGTTTGTCTAACACAGGTTGTAATTGTTGTCCAACATTGCAAGCTCGGTAGCCCCACAACACAGAGCAAGACACTATTCACATTTTTGGGTAAACCTTTGGGGAATAACTAAATTCAAAGCCGTTCGGAAATCAGAAGCGAAATAAAACATGTATATGTGTGTGTGCGTGCGTGCGTGCATTCGTGTGTGTATGTGTACGTGATAACCCCACAAATGGAGTAAGGTTGAACCTAACCTGTATACATTATTCCCGATAATTATTGCAGCGTGGTGATGATAGCAAGTCTAGATGTAGGCCAACACATATTATTGATACAAAATCGAATAAAGATCGAAACACTTAATTTTTGTGATAAGAAATAATGTTCTTAGACGAAAGGAACATGTTTAAGACTATACACACTCATTCTGGAAAGTCATATTAACAAATCCACAAAGCAGTCATTAAAATTTTATTTGATTTAATGTTACAAATTTTACTATTGTCATACACATGATAGAAGTCCTATTATGTTTCACGATGTGTCAATAACCAAATTCTAAGGAGTGAGTGAGTGAGTTCAGTTTCACGCCGCTTTTAGCAATATTCCAGCAATATCACGGCGAGGGACACCAGAAATGGGTTTCACACATTGTAGCCATATGGGGAATCGAACCCATGTCTTCGGCGTGACGAGTGAACGCTTTAACCACTAGGCTACCCCGCCCCGCATTCTAATCCCCCATTTCACTTGGCTACGACCTACCAAGACTACCCCGATTAGTGCCGATTCGTTACCTACGATGTTATCGTTCTCAATCAGCCAGTTTTTATTTATATGTTCCTTTTTTACGCAGTATTTACGGTAAACCAACGTAAAAGACGACTAAGAGACTGTAGACTTACGTATAAATGCCGATAACTCTGCGATTGAGCACCCGTTGTTGATACGATTTCACCTAGTATTGGCCGATTGGCTACGTTTAAAGGTCACATGCAACGTAAAACACAGCTTTGCAGATTCTGATACCTTTTGGTGTGAGCTATTTTCATAATGTTTTGTTGATATCTCACAGGCGCGAGCTTTTTATATGTTATGACAGTAAATAAACTGTTTATATAATTTCATTTGTCTATTTCACCACACGTTCTTCTTACCGAGTCACTTTCTCAGTTCGATACTTAAAAGCAGGGTAGTATCCCTGTTAAAAGCAATGTCATTATTTAGCGTTGACAGAATTTCTAACTGTGATATAGATATGTGGTTGTCACAGACAAAACTCAATGTCTTGTTTTATTGACACCTGTGTGTCTGCCTGCCTGTCTGCTAATGACAATATTCAATACACAACTGCGATCACTGACCACATGCAATTTGAACTCAACACCAATCGGGCTATACACCATAAACAAAACGCATTGATTTATGGCCCGAGTTCGGTCTCTGTCACATTATGTAATTACACAGACAGGCAGGTGTGATACTTGAACACATGACATGTTATGATGTCTGTTGATTGCAAAATGTTATACACAAAAAATGAGCATGTATTTACAAAAGGGCGGTGGGGTAGCCTAGTGGTTAAAGCGTTGGCTCGTCACGCCGAAGACCCGGGTTCGATTCCCCACATGGGCACAATGTGTTAAGCCCATTTCTGGTGTCCCCGCCGTGATATTGCTGGAATACTGCTAAAAGCGGCGTAAAACTAAACTCAGTCAGTCAGTCAGTCAGTCAGTATTTACAAAACCCAACATCTCTATGTATACACACACAATGAGCCGTGCATGAGGGCGGCATATGCAAATGAACCAGCCGTTACACTTGAGTGCACACCCACCCGCTCTGACTGGGTTCGGTATCCCGTCTGCAAAATATTGCACTTTTGATTTGCGATTATACGCTTATAATTTTGTTTATTTGTTTTTTCATAATGAGCAATGCATATTATATGTCATGAAGAAGTGATAATTGTGTTTTAATTATGTTCGATTTTTTGGTTACATGTGACCTTTAAATCACGTTTCTGCGGCTATATATATCTACGATTCTCCCCCGATTCCTCGCGATGCTCGCCGACACAGTGATAGATACCTATCAATACAGAAGGAACCAGGCACCAAGAAGAAGAAGAAAACAGGAACGGTTATGGGTACGTCCGTGGTTGAGGTTGGAAAGACGATTGCACTTTGGAAACGATAACAATCTCCTATCTGAACTCAGATTCGAAGACACGTCTTCTTTCTTCATATCTGCGAATGCCTCCTGATATGTTTGATGAACTGCTTAATTCCCTGTCTCCCAGAGTTACCAAAAAAGACACCAACTTCAGGAAATCTCTGCACCCTGGTCTGAAGTTATATTCAATAACAAATAGGCTCAAATACTCCATTGATACTTAAAGGTCACATGCAACGTAAAACACAACTTTGCAGATTCTGATACCTTTCGGTATGGACTTACCGAAACAAATCGTCAAAAATGCAAATTCAACTTACAAAGTTGAAAAATAACGCGACGAAAAAAACCGCGCGAAATCGGAATTTAAACGATTCACTAATTTTCCCCCGACTTTTCGGGAGAAAACTGGTTTCAACAGCTGGGCTGCGCTCATAGCACGTGCGCAGTGAAATAGGTTCGCGCAGCTTGGAAGCGGGTTGTCCAGTGAATACTCGGTGAAGGCTTTGGTGTGAGCTATTTTTCTAATGTTTTGTTGCGCGAGCTTTTTATATGTTATGACAGTAAATTAACTGTTTATATAATTTCATTTGTCTATTTCACCACACGTTCTTCTTACCGAGTCACTTTCTCAGTTCGATACTTAAAAGCAATGTCATTATTTAGCGTTGACAGAATTTCTAACTGTGATATAGATATGTGGTTGTCACAGACAAAACTCAATGTCTTGTTTTATTGACACCTGTGTGTCTGCCTGCCTGTCTGCTAATGACAATATTCAATACACAGCTGTTATCACTGACCACATGCAATTTGAACTTAACACCAATCAGTCTATACACCATAAACAAAATGCATTGATTTATGGCCCGAGTTCGGTCTCAGTCACATTATGTAATTACACAGACAGGCAGGTGTGATACTTGAACACATGACATGTTATGATGTCTGTTGATTGCAAAATGTTATACGCAAAAAATGAGCATGTATTTACAAAACCCAACATCTCTATGTATACACACACAATGAGCCGTGGGGTCATCTGCAAATGAACCAGCCGTTACACTTGAATGCACACCAACCCGCTCTGACTGGGTTCGGTATCCCGGCTGCTTCGTTTCTTGGGAAGTAAACCCAAGTACACAATATTGCACTTTTGATTTGCAATTGTAGGCTTATAATTTTGTTTATATGTTTTTTTCATAACCAGCAATGTATATTATATGTCATGAATAAGTGATAATTGTGTTTTAATTATGTTTGATTTTTTGGTTGCAGTCACATAAGCATTGTTGCTCAGATCAGATATGAAGTGCAACGCAGTGCCCACAGTAGTAGATGAGTATCTGGGAGGTGGGTTGTAAATGACAGACACTGATAGCATGGACCGATGTCCAACGCTGAAGACATCGATGGTAGGGTTAAAGGTGCAATGGTTTATGGCCTACTCAAGGTTTTATGTGTATACATGCGAATAGAACTATATCTCTCTGAGTGGCCGAGGTTCAGCCTGACGAGTCCCACAGGTGTGAAAATCACCATCTTTGTCCTCTCTCGATCGACGAACTTCCCAGAGACATGTTCTTATCATGGCGATAGCAGGAATGACGTAACCTAGTCCCGCTGATCGGGATATCTGTAAATCATCTGCGTGTCGACCCTCTAAATGTGGTCACCACATTATTGACGGTTTCATTAAAGAGTCAGACAATATACAAATAGGATTAGATAGCTGAACGAACACTGAACTGTCTGACATCAAGTTGCTTGATAGAGATTCAGGTGCTCTTTTAGACACAGGTCCCACATTTCGTTTGGCTGTTACTGGAGAGGTAGTCGAACATATATGCTGCTGAGTTTGTGGGCTGTTGGTTTGCTGGACATAGGGCTGCTGGTTTGCTGGACATAGAGCTGCTGGTTTGCTGGACATAGGGCTGCTGGTTTGCTGGACATGGGGCTGTTGGTTTGCTGGACATAGGGCTGCTGGTTTGCTAAACATAGGGCTGCTGGTTTGCTGGACATAGGGCTGTTGGTTTGCTGGACATAGGGCTGCTGGTTTGCTGGACATAGGGCTGTTGGTTTGCTGGACATAGGGCTGTTGGTTTGCTGGACATAGGGCTGCTGGTTTGCTGGACATAGGGCTGCTGGTTTGCTAAACATAGGGCTGTTGGTTTGCTAAACATATAGGGCTGCTGGTTTGCTAAACATAGGGCTGTTGGTTTGCTGGACATAGGGCTGTTGGTTTGCTGGACATAGGGCTGCTGGTTTGCTGGACATAGGGCTGTTGCTTTGCTGGACATAGGGCTGCTGGTTTGCTAAACATAGGGCTGTTGGTTTGCTGTTGGTTTGCTAAACATATAGGGCTGCTGGTTTGCTAAACATAGGGCTGTTGGTTTGCTGGACATAGGGCTGCTTGGTTTGCTGGACATAGGGCTGCTGGTTTGCTGGACATAGGGCTGTTGGTTTGCTGGACATAGGGCTGCTGGTTTGCTAAACATAGGGCTGTTGGTTTTGCTGGACATAGGGGGCTGTTGGTTTGCTAAACATATAGGGCTGTTGGTTTGCTAAACATATAGGGCTGCTGGTTTGCTAAACATAGGGCTGTTGCTTTGCTGCTGACATAGGGCTGCTGGTTTGCTGGACATAGGGCTGTTGGTTTGCTGGACATAGGGCTAAACATAGGGCTGTTGCTGGTGCTGGTTTGCTGGACATAGGGCTGTTGGTTTGCTGGACATAGGGCTGTTGGTTTGCTGGACATAGGGCTGTTGGTTTGCTGTGGTTGTTGCTGGACACATAGGGCTGTTGCTTTGCTGGACATAGGGGCTGCTGGTTTGCTGGACATAGGGCTGTTGGTTTGGGCTGTTGGTTTGCTGGTGGTTTGCTAAACATAGGGCTGTTGGTTTGCTGGACATAGGGCTGCTGGTTTGCTGGACATAGGGCTGCTGGTTTTGCTGGACATAGGGCTGTTGGTTTGCTGGACATTGCTGGACATAGGGCTGTTGGTTTGCTGGACATAGGGCTGTTGGTTTGCTGGACATAGGGCTGTTAGTTTGCTGGACATAGGGCTGCTGGTTTGCTGGACATAGGGCTGTTAGTTTGCTGGACATAGGGCTGTTGGTTTGCTGGGCTGTTGGTTTGCTGGACATAGGGCTGTTAGTTTGCTGGACATAGGGCTGCTGGTTTGCTAAACATAGGGCTGCTGGTTTGCTGGACATAGGGCTGCTGGTTTGCTGGACATAGGGCTGTTGGTTTGCTAAACATAGGGCTGTTGGTTTGCTAAACATAGGGCTGCTGGTTTGCTAAACGTAGGGCTGTTGGTTTGCTGGACATAGGGCTGTTGGTTTGCTGGACATAGGGCTGTTGGTTTGCTGGACATAGGACTGCTGGTTTGCTAAACATAGGGCTGCTGGTTTGCTGGACATAGGGCTGCTGCCGTGTGGGTGGAATGCTGATTAACTGGACATCTCACAAGATCTTTGTTATACTTATGGTGGAGTATCAACATCACAAGATTGTTGTTATGGTGGAGTATTAACATCGCGATATTGTAATGATTAATGGATTGCTAAAAAGGGAAATACTGGCATGTGTGCTGTTAAAACTGCAGTGGTATTTCTACCCTAATCGTTAATGAGTACTACAAACATCAAAAAGAAAGCAAAACAAATAAATAAACCAACAAAAGAAACTCTGAAAAGGGCGTTACATTGAACTGCAAGCAGGTAGCCACGGGGTGACCTGCACAGACCACGTACAAAATTGAACAGTACCTTTGTACACTGATAACAATTGTAAACATGTCTGTATATTGGAATGATGAGAATTGCCGTTAAATTATGCCTTGGCCATTAATGATCATACACTTGTTATGCATATCGTGTTTCAGAATATAGCTTCGTTGATTTTACTTTCACCCGTTTCCTCTTTTAGGAAAAGTTGAAACAAGGTCGTTAGAGTTGTTTCCCTTGTCATGAGGGCTATCAAACTCCCCACTGCGATAGCCCGACCGCGCGGAGCCCAGTACACCATCGCTGCATAGACAGATTGTATTCCTAAAAATCCTAAGGGTACAAGGTTTTCAGTTGTAAAAAACAACATGCACAAGACATGCATTGGAAGTGATAGCACGAAACTTTGAGGCGAGGGATCATCTCGCCGGCAAAAAATATCAAGTCTTCATTGAAATGGCAAAAAACATTGACTGTCCAATTAAACAAACATTTTCACAAAATACTTTATCAACATTGGCATGAATGCATGACACATTTTTATGGATAACAAGTTCATTTTATTCTTTACATAAAACATCATAATGTACAAAAATATTAATGTACAAAGTTATCAATGTAAGATGAGATTAACGGTATAACAATGCAAGACGAGGGCGATGATTATAGCACAGTGGAGTATACACTGGGAAGGTCAATGCCTGGGTCTCGGTTAGTGAGACCAAGGCATTTACCTTCCCAGTGTATAAGCCATTGTGCTATAATCATCGCCCTCGTCTTACATTGTTATCTTTGTACATTAATGCTATCTAATTTGCTTACATACATACGCACGTATATACATACATTTGTACATACATTAGTAACGTGGTGTAAAGAATATAAAGAAGTTGTTATCCATAAAACGTGTCATGTATTCATGTTCGTCCAACTTCTAAGTGCCTTTCAAGAACTTCTACAAGTCTCAAGATGGACCAGTACAGGCCAAGATCATGACAAGACCTCGATCGTTCTTTCTAGAGGCGATTAAACAGTACAACAGTGGTGCAATTGACTTGATAGATGCACAGATATTCCGGCGACATTGATTTGTTGTTACACCCAAAAGTTAGGACAGCTCTCTTATTGTTAGCTCAGTCAGAGACCATATACCGGTATATGGTCTCTGGCTCAGTTTTCTGCAACGTTTTCTCTCTTTTTTTGTAGAGAATTTGAAGATCTGGTGGGTGACAATCTGCTGACCGTATTCCTATATTATATTATTTTGATAGCAACACATAAACCCATTTAAATAGAAAGGAGTCCCAGTCAGATGGGAAATTCAGAATCTGAACCTGTGGGATCTAGACTTGCTTCAATTTAGAGCTAAATAGCATTGCAGGGGCGGCTAGGCAGTAGGGAAAATAATGTGGTTCAGGGACTGTGAGACAGACTAGTGGGTACGCTTGAAGCTTCAGGACTCAGTGAAAATGACATATGGTGGATACTTCTCACGGCCTTTATGGATTCATGTAGATCAGCTGTATCCGTTTGAGCTTTGATAATTTCTCATGTAGTTCTACGTCCACGAAGTTGTTGTTTTTCCACAAATGCAGATGCTGCGATTGTTTGGGGTTTTATTTGGCAACACCGTCCGGTTTATACCGCGGGTCCGGCTTTTAGTTCACAAACGGAAGTGCAGTTGCGTTGGTAAACAAGTCACATGGCCAAACGAACATACGGATTGAGATCACTGTTCTATCTTTTAAGTGGGAACGTATTTCGCAGTTTCCAACAACTTCAGAAAATACCCACTGCCACAAATAAGAACAGAGTCGTGAGTTCTGAACAACATATCAACAATACGTCTTCAAAACTTACACGTTTGGTCAAATATAGTCGTCACCTGTGGCCTGTGAGGCAGTGGACCAAGTCATTCAGCGATTCTGAAACTATGAGTCAAATAGCAGCTGCCATGGATCCGCCGGAATCTGTACGGGGAATGACTGAACTGGACAGAAACATTTTCAAAAATAGAATTAAAGTTCCAAGCCTAAAGATTCCAGCCCGCAAGGTTGGCATTCTTAAAAAGACGACTAAGTTGTCGATGTTGAAGGTGCGGTTGATGAAGCCAATAGCGGAATTGTCGGATGGTGATCCTAACAAGAACACTCACAAACTTATTTTACTTGATCCAGAAAAATATACATCATACCAGGTATTGTCATGTTTTGTTTAGTCAGAAGCCGCGGTCGCGTATATAGGGTCACGTTTTCGGTATTGGACGCCACGCATGTCTAGTGACATATGATATAGAATGATGCAATGGATAACAATAACAGCCATCATACACATACGAATCTCCCCGGACACCCCCTCAAAAAACAAATCAAACCCCCATAACACCCCGGACATTATCCCACCCATCCTTAACATTAAAACGGACAAAATCCCCCTACTCATCGATCTTAAGCTTTAGATTAAAGGTTCTGTATAAATATGTCAAACAAGAATAAATGTGCAATGAATGATGTGAAAAATATGCTCTTTGACCTTGCTGAATGTTGAAATATTGACAAATACTAGTAAATAAATCTTTACCAATTTTGTCCAGGGGGATTTTGTCCTATGATGCACTTTTGGGACAGCATTGATGGACAGCCGAGTTTGAAAATGGACTCTCAAAATACATATGCCCCGAGTCCCCAGGTCTCCTAGTGTGAAGAACTATGTAAAACCCTGTATTTTATTAGGACTTTTATTAATTTCAAAGTTATTTACTTGTGGTTTGTTTTATGCTGGATAGCTTAAATGTATGCAGGGTCTTACAAGTTACATTGACTTACAAAAGTATGGGCAGAGAGGACCCCCAGTAATATATTTTAAGGGTCCTTGAATACAATATGAGAGTCCTGTGAAGTATTGAAATGGTGTATGTACTGTACGTTAGATGAGAGTGGTTCTTGTGACGCATAATTGTGCTTTGTCTAAAACCCTATATATTTCTGATGGAAGTGCCTAATTTTCAATGCATGTGTGTATTTGGGCCTGGCTTGGTGATGATGTTTTCTATGGTTGGACTCTACCAGACCGTAAACCATGTATATAGTGGAGTCTCTAGCTAACCCTGACTTCAGTCATTAAGTTTGGTGAAGTTACTACATTTATTCATTATCAAATTAAACTGCTGAAGATGCATTTTCACAAGGGCTGCTGTGAATCTACTACGAGGCGATTACAATGCATATCACAAATACTGGGTAACAGATACCAATATTGGCTGATGAATACAATAAGTCTGCAGTTGGTATATTGTTCAGTAAATTCCGTGAAACATAACTAAATACATTATTTGACATATTTCTCCATAACTTCTTTGAGTGGCATTTTAGAAGTTGGGAAGTGCAATATAGAACAAACTTTATGGATACAACTTCTTTTTATTGGTGAGTGCGACGTTTCGATACAGATTCTTGTACCGTTGTCAAGCATAATGGGACATGAAGAGGGGGGGAGTGTATATATACTGGATGTGACAATGTGACAAAGAAAACAACATAATTAACATAATTGGCTAGGCAGAAGGCTGATGAAGCTAGAGAGTAGACAAAGGACAGGCGTAGAAGCCAATGATGTACAAATGATAATGACATGTTTATACAGCAGTGAGTTTATACAGTGGATTGGGCTTGGTGGATGAGTGCATCATAAGCAAATGAGACATTTCCGACCACATCAAAGCAAGCCCCAATCATCAAATAGAGTGGTCTGACATCACCATTCTCTCTAACAAACAAACAGACTTCACTAAACGCAAGCTCACCGAAGCCATCCACATCAAACGCCAAAAGCCCACCATCAACCGAGACCAAGGATACTTCATTCCATCCGCTTATGATGCACTCATCCACCAAGCCCAATCCACTGTATAAACTCACTGCTGTATAAACATGCCATTATCATTTGTACATCATTGGCTTCTACGCCTGTCCTTTGTCTACTCTCTGGCTTCATCAGCCTTCTGCCTAGCCAATTATGTTAATTATGTTGTTTTCTTTGTCACATTGTCACATCCAGTATATATACACTTCCCCCCTCTTCATGTCCCATTATGCTTGACAACGGTACAAGAATCTGTATCGAAACGTCGCACTCACCAATAAAAAGAAGTTGTTATCCATAAAGTTTGTTTTATATTTCTCCATGTTGACCATGTTCATTTATCATGACAATGACAAGTGACCACATTACTGTCAAATTCAATAAGAGTGTTGACTATTATTGTGACTGTCAAATCTTGTTTTGATAAATAACACTCAAATTCAAGTAAAGACACTCCTTTTCAAAGAAATTCATGAATATTATATTTTAGTGATCACGATTTTTTTTTGAAGGGATATGATTTAATTCATCTATTATGCGAGTGAATCATAACAGCCCTAAATTTCACACATTGCTTTCACATTTTCTCTTAAAACACACTAGTAATTCTCATCAACAAACTTAGGAAACAAGCATTACTGCTCCACATTCTCCCACAAGCTTACAGTGAAACAGGAATCCGAAGTAGACTTGTACTGCTACACTCACATTAACATGTAGCCATAAATAAGGTATTGCCGTAGTTTATTATGTTTATCATTACAAAATAATTGCAGTGGTTCATTTTATTTTAATATGTTTTGGAATGGTTTCTTCAACATTGTTTCTACATGGGTTTTAGCAATATTGACAAATCTCTGTTGTAGGATCTTGACCAATCTGACCAACATATACTGCAAGAAAATGACATACAAAGTAATGACTTTGATATGTACGATGTTGAGATGACGTATGAGAACTGGAACGTACAGGACATCCTCCGGGCTGTCATCCCAGCCAGTACTGACAGTGTCACCAGCTTCAGCATAATCGGCCATATAGCTCATCTCAACCTGAAACCTGAAGTCTACCCCTACAAGAAACTTATCGGTAAGACCCAATAAACAGTTTTTGAGAAGCTGCAAACTGAGGGCAGTCATGGCTCTTAGTTAACTACTGTATAACTTCAGGAAGTTTCAATTTCCCTTTATTCACCTCTGCCAAAACATTGTTATGAATGTCACTATCATCTCTAACCCCTCGCCACCATGGCATGTTGAATACAGATTGCAAGCATGTAAAATGATTTTAGTATTCCAATGCTGAAATTTGATGTTAATTTGATCCATGTTTAATACAGTCAGACCTCGTATATCCGAACTTCAGATATCCGAATACCTCGGTTTCCGAACATTCTTCACAAAAAACGAAATTTTCTAGTTACAATTTACCTCGTATATTCGAATGTTCGGATTCTGAATCCGAACGATCAATTTTGGTAACGAAACAGCAAAGTATGTACAAATTTGCCTCGTATAACCGAACACCAAGGCTGTCGTCTCTCCTCAACAGTGCCCAATCATGTATCAAAACCAAAGGTCTGTTGTCGGCGAGGTATCAAAACACGAAGTGTATCTTGTCTACCGCTTGTCAAAACATTGTCCTGGCTGCTAGTTAATTCATTGTTTATTGAATATTTATCACAGGGTGTGTAGGTTAATTAGAGAAGAAACAATTAAAGTTTGACATTGACTTGACACTGATTCGAATCGTTGATTGAGTAAGCATAAATAAAGACGGAGGTGTATGCTAGATATAGAAACAACACAAAAGGCATGGATCACAGCAGAGCTGTTTCGTGTTTGGCTGCTGTCTTGTGATCGACAGATGAGGTCACGTTGAAGGCGGGTCATTTTGCTTGTTGACAATGTGGCTAGTCACAACTGTAAAAATCTGAAACTGACCAGCGTGACTGTCCATTTCCTGCCACCCAACACAACCGCACACATTCAGCCAATGGATGCAATGGATTTGAAAATGTCGGCGACCTCACAAACCTGGAGCTGTTGTTAAAAATCCAAGCAGTGAATAACAACTCTGTCCGTCAACAATCATCAATCAAAGACTTTTTCAAGCCGATGTAATTTATGTTATGATATGTTATGCAAGATGTTATGTTAATAAAAGATGTAGTTATGTTTCAATGTTATTTTTAGTTGTTTTGTTTTCACGTGTAGCCGACCGCCTAGGTCCTGATTCAGATATCCCAATGATTCGTTTGTCCGAACAATTCAATAAAAAAACAAAGTGTTCGGATAAACGAGGTCTGACTGTATACTGTTCTCACACTAACAACTGGTAAGAAGCCCACCATGGCTTGTTAAATACAGACTGCAAGCATGTAAAATGATTTTAGTATTCCAATGCTGAAATATGATGTTAATTTGATCCATGTTTAATATACTGTTCTCACACTAACAACTGGTAAGAAGGCCTGTACATCTGTCAATAGTGTGTTGTCTATATTTTCTAACTTTGCCCTCCATGTAAGCAATACTCTTGCGTTGATTGTAAAACAGTGTAGAACAACATAAAACATTCACCTGAACACCTCTCTGGCCACCTGGCATGCTCCTGTGTTATCTATCTTTTGTTATGTTTCTACCCAACTGAGATGACTTTCAGCTACATACGTCAGTTGCTGATTACTCAGTGATCAGATCTGTCTCAGTGTAATGCTTACACCAGATGAGAGCCATGGTTTAGGATTCAAAAGGCTGTCATCTTTTGTTATTTGTCGCTGATGATCGAATCAGTTCTTGGGAGACCAACTTCCATAGGAAACTGTTGTTGCCTTTTGGCAGTACTACTTGCCTTTTGAAAAAATATGGTTCAAGTTCTCATGCATGTGATGTGCTTACACTGTCTCATAAGATACCTAGTTATGTGCAGAAAACTGGATGACATTTGTTATTCTTACTTCTTTGCCAACCTTGGTTGGTGGACAAACTCCTCAAGGACAACAAGGCCCACAAGCTCTGTGAGAAGTGTCCCTCTACTACAACCCAGGTTGAAGCTTCTGTTCATGCTCTACAAAAGTGCATAACCTTGCTCGGCACAATGTATACATGAAGGATACTCTGTACTCTGTCAGGTTGTGCCTGAATTCACTCCATCCTTGACTCTCTGGTTTAAGATCGTGGAACCTTAGTCATCGAGGGGGACAGCAGACTTGTGTATGCAGACATGAGAAGTTTCAATGATTTTGGTTTCATTTTGAACATTTTTGAGATAGATGTAAATCTGCAAGACCCCCGGCTAAATTTTCAGTGTTTATTGTGCTTTGCTGTTCTCATGTCTGTGTATGCATTCATCTCCGGGGCCACTTCCATGAGTTGTGCAGAAACTGGCATCCACACTGCATGGCCAACTTCTTTCACAGTGCCATATGGATCCAGTAGGACATAGTTCCTCCTGTGGTCCTCCCTCGAGAGACAGACATTGAGCTCTCTGTAAGGTGTCCTTAATGATCTTAAGGAGTTTCTTGGACAGGTTGGAGGCAAGAGCAGAATGTTTGCCTGTATGTACTAGAAAAAGGAAGCTACATTAATCATGTTAATAGTTATGTAATCTTATACGTGCTCAACCATGAGTCTAGTTTGACCGATGGGGTACTCAAGTTGGAAACATTTGGACGTTTTGAAGCCCAAGTCTACAGGCAATTGTATGAAAAGATGACGAGTACCACAGGAGCGTGAGTTTAGTTTTACTTCGCACTCAGCAATATTCCAGCCATGTGACGGCAGTCTGTAAGTAATCAAGTCTGGATCAGACAATCCAGTTTTATAACATCATGACATCATTCTATGCAATTGGGATACAATGACATGTGTCAACCAAGTCAGCGAGCCTGACTGCCCCATGCCATTAGTCGCCTCTTATGATAAGCATGGGTTACTGAAGATCAATGCGAACCTGGATCTACGCGGTTTACACAGGAGCATGCTGGGAGTGAGGTGGTCATAGGGTGTGTTCAGGTGAATGTTTTATGTTCACACTATGATATGATTGATGAAAGTAAGAACATTGCATACTAATGTGTCACGACAAGGTGAGGTGAGGGTTTTACGTCGTGCTTGAAAATATTTCGCTCATATGATGACGTGCATGCGTGTGTATGTGTATGTGCGGCTGCTTGTACTAGCCCAGACTTAAGCTGGTTTTATAGTGCTAGCCAACTGAGATACCATGCCGCAGTGAAGCATGAATACCCCACTCAGACACATTATACTGACTCAGAGCCGACCAGTCCTTGTTGTACCCATTAATGCCGAGCGCCAGGCAGGGACTGTCACGATAAGGATATAAGTAAGGGCAATAAATTGACAAATCATGAATGTCAAGTTTTTATTCAAAGAAAGCATGATAACATGTAACAAGAAATTTGATTGTATCAATTACACATAAGTAGTAACACAGGGCTTCTAATAATTGTTCTGCTGAATATTTGAAAAAAGAAACAGGATTGTCCATCAACCCAGATACTTCAGACATTTTTCATACTGCTTTCAGTGCACACTGTTTTCAACAGGAAATTAGTTAATGCCACACTGTTTTGACCATTGTAAAATTGTGGGACATGCACAAGGTTATAGCTTGAAAAAAGTTCAAGAAGGAATAGCTGTAGTATAATGAAACTTCATACATATCTTCTTTAGGAAATGGCCAAGATTTGAAAATATGCCCCCCGTGGAAGGTCAATGTCACAGTGAAGGTCATGTGTAAAGTATGTTAGCCATATACACTAGATTGACTTATTATGTAGTTATTGCATGATTTGAAAGCATGTATGACATGGGGTCACAGGTCACAGTGACGTTTGTCAGCAAGAAGATTCAATGCTATGTTTTGGTTGACTTGGGACTTGTTTCTGTCTGTCTCTCAAGGCATGGTGTATTCATAGTCTGTTCATTGTTGAATGTCTGTCTTGTAAGTGGCCTCTCTCCTTTATTGAATTCAGAATAGGGCAGGAATTCATATTTCTGATAGGTATTAAATCTGCACATGGTTAGCAGATTAGCAAGTCATGTCAGAAAAGACCTCAAATCACCCTCTGCAACACTTCAAGATGGTCCGTCCCATCTAAAACTGACATGTTCATGTATACAAGGGTAGATTACTCTAATTGGAAGTACAAAATCATTATGGAAAGGTAGGTTTGCTTCTGTATTTTTTAATATTTCAGTCATTTGCTGCCACTGACATTTCCTACAAATATATTTACACAGACACTTGTTACATGTAATACATTACTCATGATGATAATTGTTTGTGTCCAGGGCAGGTAATCTGTGACAAGCTCCCTAATATCTGTACTGTGGTTAACAAGCTTGATGTGATTGACAACACTTTCCGCAACTTCAAGATGGAACTTCTGGCAGGAGAAGACAACTACGTCACACAAGTTCGAGAAAACGGCTGCATATACGAGTTTGACTTCTCTAAGGTTTATTGGAACCCAAGACTCTGTGAGTTGTAATCAGTCAACACAAGACAGATAATTTGAATAGAGATATGGACTGAAAAAGCTGACTATAACAAACTCATATCAGGAGTAATTCAATGTCTACATGATACATTTACAACCCAGGGTGTGGATCACTTCTTAGGTGACATGAATCTTTGACTTGAGGCCATGTCACTCCAAGCAAAGGAATTAAACTATGACATGCCAGAGGCCACTGCTCTTCTGTATGGCTTGTGGAGTTCTGGTAAGATAAGTATGATAGTGCTAATATGTGTCCTTTTGCCTGACTGTTCACAGTAAGAATTTCGGATTGGTCTGCCTAATGCTGTATTCACTGTAGGGTTTCACAGCCAAAGCTGACTCACACCTGTTTTACTTGTGTTTCAGCTACAGAACATGGAACAATGATCAAGCAGCTCCAGCAAGGTGACATTGTGTATGACATGTTTGCTGGTGTTGGGCCCTTTGCCATCCCAGCTGCAAGGCGAGGCATCTTTGTCAAGGCCAATGATCTGAACCCAAACTCCTATAGTTCTTTACAGAGAAACATTTCTCTAAATAAAATTAGACCAGATGTGTTGACAGCTTATAATCTTGATGGACGGGCATTTGTTCGAACAGTAGTGAAGTCGGATTTGATCAAGAGGATGAAGTCTGATTCGCAGAACAGCACCATGCATATATTGATGAACCTGCCAGCAGCAGCTATAGAGTTCCTGGACTGCTTTGTGTCTCTTTTAGTGGATTGTGATGTAGGAATGGAGGGTATTGATGATGCAAGTTTACCTGTGGTACACTGCTACTGTTTCAGTAAAAGTGACGATCCAAACAAAGATGTTGTTGAACAAGGGGAGAGAATTATTGATAAATCTTTAACAGATGTCAGTGTCAGGTTTGTTCGAAATGTTGCCCCCAACAAGGATATGATGTGCTTAACATTTCGCCTGACAAAAGACATTTTATTTCAAGAATTACAGAAAGCTGATGTAAATCTAAAAGAATGTGGTAAGTTTGCCACTGATATTGTTGCATTTAGATTGCTTAACTGTTTGTGATTAATTTTGTAACATTTATATACTTTCAATGTGTGATTAATAGGTTATGAAGTAATATAATAAAGCTTCACTTACTTTCTGTCCTGAAGTCACACTGACAGCAGTACATTTCAGTTTTCTTATGCTTGATTTTCAGGTGAACCAGATGCAAAGAGAGCAAAGGCTACCTGATGGACATGGCAAAATCTTCTGTCAAGATATGATAGTTTCAGTTACTTGGAGTAAAGAGAATGTATGAGAATTTGAATGAGAATACAAAAAGAGAATGATGGCCATCTGTTGAGATATCTTAGGTTAAGTTTCTGAAAAAAAGAACATGCCAGACGTGCGGAATAACACAGAAGTGCCATTCATTCAGTTGGAGGATCATATATAGACATACTGACTGCAGGTAGCTTGTTGCTCATGTGTTTTCATAGAGTCAACATTTGTGATAATGTTGCTGAGATAAGTTAGCAAGACAAACCATACACCATCCCATGTACTTGCTCCAGTGGTCTGTCCCTGATAATTTGATACATTGGTTGTACTGCCCAGTATAGAATCACCCAGGTGTTGAGTGTACATCACCTGCAGTGCCAATGCTGAGCCCCTGACTGGCATATACAGTGTATGTATAAACTCTGAGATACAGGCATGTAAACAGTGGTACATCAAAGACACCTGTTCCAGACATCCAACAAAGATTGGCGTTACTGACTGGTTTTGGTTCTGCTGTAGCCATTGAAACAAACAGTCATGGTGGTAATGTTATCCTGCCTCAAGAAGATACAATACGTGCAACATCACATCATCGATGTTGTCCCCTATGCGGTACCAATAACCATTCGCAATGGTGGACCCTTGCACGACCATCAGAGCTGTCCAGACTAACTCCATTCTGAACTGTGTATCGTCTGTCTTGAATTGTCTCAACCCAGGAATTGTCAAAGTCGTGTCTGTTGCAGTATCGATTCAGTAGATCCACCAAGCAAATAAAGTAGTGTTGACTGGCCCATCGCAAGTCATGGTTGTGGCCCTAATGTAGATAACATCAATTAAAATGCATAACATCTTCGTTTTGCGCCATTCCTGTTTGCGCCACACAAGCATTCAGTTTCATCAAGGGAAACCACTGCGTAAGCATTGTTAGTGGTTGGACAAGGTGGTCATGCACACCTGGTAGACCTACTATCAATTTGTGCTATTCACGTTAAGAAAACCATGTGACTATCATGATCTATCAAACACTCAAACATCCAAATTGTGTGCCGTTTTGAACTTGTCCAAAATGTCAACTATGGAAACTTTAAAACAGACAGTGCGCTTTGATAGCTGTTCAATTTACAGTGTGTTGAAAAAGATAGAGACATTTCACAACCAGATCTGCAATAATGTACTGTCATGTGTACTGTTTGTTTTAATGCTCCAGGATGCTGAAGATCTTATGGCTTCACTTAACTTGTTTTAAATATACGAGGGGCGATCAAAAAGTATGTAGAATCACCAAGAAAACAATACAATATTTTCTACATATTATCTGTCAAGCTCAAGCAATTTGGTTTTGCTATGTTCCAGTCTCACGATCCCCATTTTGTTTGACCTGTTATCTTGGTACCCTCAAAAAATGCAAAATCTACAATAAATGCATCAAAAACTTCAGGAAACAAAATATGCAAGAAATATTTTGTGTGTTTTAGATTGATAGAAGTCCCCTAGAATCACACTGAGAAATTAAAGTTCATAAAAAAGCAATTTGAAATTACAATCGCTTACCTAATCATAAGGACATAGCTTATTCTAATGTTTTCACTTTCACAAATCGTTTTTCATTTTCTGCTATTTTGTTAGAAATATTATACCTCAATGTGTTGTGATGACAAATATCTGGTTAACCACATTACCCACACATGGAAAATTTTGGATATGGCTTTGCTAATGATTCCTTCAAAATAAAATGGAAGCTTTTGAAACATTGGACATCAAGAATATAGTTAGTCTACGTACTTTTTGATCGACCCTCGTATCTTGAATGAAAATAGAGATGAATTGAATTGATATCTTGAACAGAGATGATTATAGATATCTCCATTAAAATTCATGTTATCGCAAAATGAATTAAGGATGTGTTGAAGCATGACATCTTGAATTGAATTAGAGATATCTTGAAATGCATTAAAGATATCTCAAATAGAGATGATGTATTGAGAAATTACTGATATCTTACATCGTTTTAAAGATATTTTGAATTCAGTCAGTGAGTTTAGTGTTACGCCACATTCAGCAATATTCCAGCTATATGGTGGTGGTCTGTAAATAATCGAGTTTGGACCAGACAATCCAGTGATCAACAGCATGAGCATAGATCTGTGCAATTGGGATACGACGACACGTGTCAACCCAGTCAGCGAGTCTGACCACAGGATCCCGTTAGTCGCCTCTGACGACATGCATGGGTTACTGAAGACCAATTCTATCCCGGACCTTCAGGGATGGCACAATTGTAACACATTTTGAAAAGATGTATGGATTTCATAAAATGCAACTGAAGCCTGAAGCATGATGTAACAGTTTATTCTGATTGAACTCGGGAAAAACCCAACTGTATCTACTTTGCAGCAGATGTTAATTCAGCTTATTCAAATTCAAGTGAACAGGTCATATCCACCTTCAGCTCAGCTTACTTAATTGGACATTGGAAAACCAACTCGTTCCTCAGATACTGTGTCATTTCATGATGGAACTCTTGAAAAGATGAATATGGGGCACTTATTTCGATGATATTTGCGCATGTGTGTACAGTGGGTCTCCTTAATTCCCCTGCCAGTTTTGTAAATGATACCTTAATTCCCCCAACTGGCATGTGGATTGACCCTGTAATAAAATGCAGAAGGAACAAGAGGTCTTCCTGATCCAGTCCTCTCACAAACTGAGACTTCCTCCTCCTCATGTACTACCTTTATAGGAATAGGACGCTGGGAAGTTATAAGAGCTGAAATTTCGTCAATGTCAACTGCGCCCAGAATGATGACTAGTTATAGCAACTTCGATTACCACCTCTTCTGGCATCGTAAAGATGACGTGGGGTATCAAGCAACTCTTTCTGGGCAATTTCTGCAATTTGATCCGAGATTTCCCAACAGTTTGGCATTCCCAAGAAGTCATTGATGCTGAAGAAAGTGATCAGTAAGTCATCGAGACTCTAGAAATGCACCATTATCTTTGGAAGGAGATATTGCTCTGCTCTGGTACAAAAAAGAAAAAATCTAAAAGGCATTGTTTGTCCACCTTGGATGCAAAGACAATTGCAATGATAGAGGTTCTCGCGATAGATGGCAGACAACTTGTCATTGCCAAAGAGTGAGTTAGGATGGAACCAATTGATTCATACTTCCACAACACATTCCTACCTCTGTGGAAGGGTAGACTTGGTACCTTGCATTGCTCTCCAATGAAGTATGGTAATACTCGCGTCCAAAATGCTGTGAACATATCTTAGCTCAACCCTCCAAAATCATCACCCGATTCTCCAGGGAAAGAAACATGGAGTCGTGATTGTAGAATGGACGGATCGTCTTTGTAATGCTGCAGTATAGGCTCGACCACTTGGAACGTGAAACTGTCATCTGCCTCTCTCCTTCCATGTCGAGTAAGCTTTCGAGAGTTGACAATACTGAAATTACATTTCGGGAAAGTTCATTAATACGACTAGAGCTTAGATAGGTTTGGGCCATCTTTCTTCGAGATACACAAAACAGCGATAAATTGTGAAAATAAGCATAAATACTTTTCAAAAAACCAAATCTATTTCAATCATGCATCTTTTGTAGGGTGACAATTCTAGTGAATGCTTTAACTATACATATATGGGTTCTTGCAAATGATACAACTAAACAAACATGGCAGAGTGACAATTCCAGTTAATGCCATAACTATGTGTAAGTTTAGTAAATGCTATAACTATAAAACATATGGCAGAGTGATAATTCCGGTGAATGCTATAACTGTACTTATCTTAAAAACCTTCATGTAAAATACATTAATTTCATTGGTCAATGACGGTTTAACAAGTTTCCGTGTCACCCTCCGAGGAGAGTAATAATTCTAGTGAATGCCATAACATTTACATATGGCAGAGTGACAATTCTAGTGAATGCTATAACTAAAGACATATTTTGCAGAGTGATAATTCTAGTTAATGCCATAATATTTACATATGGCAGATTGATAATTCTAGCGAATGCCATAACATTTACATATGGCAGAGTGATAATTCTAGTGAATACTATAACTATAGACATATTTTGCAGAGTGATAATTCTTGTTAATGCCATAACATTTACCTATGGCAGATTGATAATTCTAGTGAATACTATATATAGACATATTTTGCAGAGTGATAATTCTTGTTAATGTCATAACATTTACAAATGGCAGTGTGATAATTCTAGTGAATGTCATAATATTTGCATATGGCAGAGTGTGAATTCTAACAAATGCTGTAATTATTGATTTATAGGAGAGTAATCATTCTAGGGAATGCCATAACATTTACATATGGCAGAGTGATAATTCTAGTGAATGCTATAACCATTTATATATGGCAGTTTGATAATTCTAGTGAATGCTATAACTATATATATATCGTAGTGATATAATTCTAGTGAATGCCATAACATTTACATATGGCAGATTGATGATTGTAGTGAAAGCTGTAACTATTCATTTCTGGCAGTGTTATAATTCTAGTGAATGCCATAACATTTGCCTATGGCAGAGTGATAATTCTAGTGAATGCTATAACTATATATATATCGTAGTGATATAATTCTAGTGAATGCCATATCATTTACATATGGCAGAGTGATGATTGTAGTGAAAGCTGTAACTATTCATTTCTGGCAGTGTTATAATTCTAGTGAATGCCATAATACTTACATATGGCAGAGTGATAATTCTAGTGAATGCTATAACTATGTATATATGGCAGTTTGATAATTCTAGTGAATGCTATAACTATATATATATCGTAGTGATATAATTCTAGTGAATGCCATATCATTTACATATGGCAGAGTGATAATTCTAGTGAATACTATAACTATAGACATATTTTGCAGAGTGATAATTCTTGTTAATGTCATAACATTTACAAATGGCAGTGTGATAATTCTAGTGAATGTCATAATATTTGCATATGGCAGAGTGTGAATTCTAATAAATACTGTAATTATTGATTTATAGGAGAGTAATAATTCTAGTGAATGCCATAACATTTACATATGGCAGAGTGACAATTCTAGTGAATGCTATAACTATAGACATATTTTGCAGAGTGGTAATTCTTGTTAATGTCATAACATTTACAAATGGCAGTGTGATAATTCTAGTGAATGTCATAATATTTGCATATGGCAGAGTGTGAATTCTAATAAATACTGTAATTATTGATTTATAGGAGAGTAATAATTCTAGTTAATGCCATAATATTTACATATGGCAGATTGATAATTCTAGCGAATGCAATAACATTTACATATGGCAGAGTGATAATTCTAGTGAATGCTATAACTATAGACATATTTTGCAGAGTGATAATTCTAGTGAATGCCATAACATTTACATATGGCAGAGTGACAATTCTAGTGAATGCTATAACTATAGACATATTTTGCAGAGTGATAATTCTAGTTAATGCCATAACATTTACATATGGCAGAGTGATAATTCTAGTGAATGCTATAACTATAGACATATTTTGCAGAGTGATAATTCTAGTTAATGCCATAATATTTACATATGGCAGATTGATAATTCTAGCGAATGCCATAACATTTACATATGGCAGAGTGATAATTCTAGTGAATGCTATAACTATATATATATCGTAGTGATATAATTCTAGTGAATGCCATAACATTTACATATGGCAGATTGATGATTGTAGTGAAAGCTGTAACTATTCATTTCTGGCAGTGTTATAATTCTAGTGAATGCCATAATACTTACATATGGCAGAGTGATAATTCTAGTGAATGCTATAACTAAAGATCTATGGCAGAGTAATAAGTCTAGTGAATGCCATAAAATTTACATATGGCAGAGTGATAATTCTAGTGAATGCTATAACTATGTATATATGGCAGTTTGATAATTCTAGTGAATGCTATAACTATATATATATCGTAGTGATATAATTCTAGTGAATGCCATATCATTTACATATGGCAGAGTGATGATTGTAGTGAAAGCTGTAACTATTCATTTCTGGCAGTGTTATAATTCTAGTGAATGCCATAATACTTACATATGGCAGAGTGATAATTCTAGTGAATGTTATAACTAAAGATCAATGGCAGAGTAATAAGTCTAGTGAATGCCATAAAATTTACACATGGCAGAGTGATAATTCTAGTGAATGCTATAACTATTCATATGTGGAAGAGTGATAAGTCTAGTGAAAGCTATAACTATTCATATATTGCAGTGTGATAATTCTAGTGAATGTATACCAGTGAGAAGGTAACAAAGTGAAAAGGTAACAAAGTGACAACATAACAAAGTGAAAAGGTAACAAAGTGACTAGGTAGCAAGCTAAGTAACTAACTAAGTATACCAGTGACGAGGTAACAAAGTGACAAGGTAACAAAGTGAAAATGTAACAAAGTGACTTTGCCCAAGCCGCCGTAGGGTTCGGACGTGTTTACTCGGAGCTCCCGATAGCCCTGTCCTGTTCCCGGTTATGCCCCACATATGACGAACATGGCAATCCCATATGACAGACTCGCGTAAATAACAATCCAGTGTATGGTTGCGGAGATCTATTTATGTGTGTTTACGGATATTCATGGATCATGGGCATACGGATGGCTTGAAAACTCTATAAAGCACGTCAACCAACAGGTAAATACCTATGTGCACTATCCTCTACTGATATCATAATGACTGAATGTGTCTCCCCCCAAACCTATTCTACACAGAATCCTGACAATGTTGATTATGATATTGTGAAACAGCTGGATGATATATTTGGGGAAAATGATAGGAAAACCTGCAAGGGAAAACTGCTTGGAGTCTACGATAACGACGATCAGGGACTCAATAATATAAGATTTTCTCTATATGATGTGGCTAAATCCGAATGTGAGGATTTTCCTGAAGGAATACTTATCAGGCGTGTGAAGCGAAGTGGCCAAACTAAAAGCGTAGCTGAGAAATATGCTTCTGATGCGTATGTGCTTTATAAGTTTATCAAAGGTGTAATTCCTGCCCATGTGATTCAAACTGATGTTCTGACCAGACAAAAATCTGTTCAAGATAAACCAGGACACGAACATGTTCATGAGAAAGACAAAGACCCCTTTGGGAATATGATGTCAAAACTGATGTTTATTCATGACGACATGAACAAAAAGTTTGAAATTGTGTGTAAACGTTTAGCAGAATTTGAGGACAGATACAATAGTGATATGGTCAGACTCCTTGATGCATATGATGCAAGAGTCAGTGAAACAAAACACTATGAAGCTGAAAACCTAGCGTTGTTGTCCAAAGAAAAAGTGTTGAAAGCGGAAAACCTAAAACTTTGCAATCAACTTAAACAAAGTGAAGCAGAATTGAGAGACTCAAAGGACACTTTCATTACAATGCTAAACTCTATTGATAAGAGTGTGCGTGCAGTTGACGGGAAGATGGATTGCATAAACACAAGAAACAAGTTATTGTATTCGGACACTGTAAAGCTAGGTAATCAGTTGTCAGATGCTGACTTTGACGATATCCACAAAGTGCATGCTCAAGCCCCAAGCGCACCCACAGCAGCACAAGCCCATCGTATGCCAAGTTCACCACAGGTTATTGTTCGCAAGGATACACCAATCACTCCAACCGACAATGACGTAATCATCTGTGAACACTCTCACCCCTACGATGAGCGTGCTGATAATGAAACCCAGAGCAATACAAGGAAAGCCAGAACTGTGACATTCAACAATGAGTGGAAAAAGTCATTTAGTGGTGTTTCGAAGCATAGGAATAAACGTTTAGTGCTAAGTTATGTCAGGGCTGACAAGTCGTTTGACATCATCAAAGACGCTATAGTGGATTACGCTAAAGACCGTGGCGTTGTGATATCTCATACCAGATTGATGAAGCATTGGGACAGTCCGCGTAACCCGACATACACCATACGAATTACAGTCACTAGAGACTCTGCTGACGTCATCATGGATGACGACTATTTCTGGCCTGAAAACGTGAACTGTCGGGAATGGGTTCCGAATAATACATGGTACGGCGATAATGGACATGAAGGTAACGGACAGTAATATATGTCTTGCAATTTATACATACTGATTCTTGTAATGTCATTATCTCGTGTCATTACATGGAATATTCGTGGTGTTACGAACTGTTTGTCGGAACTCAAGTATAAACTGGATAGCTGTGATATACTGTTCCTAAGTGAACACTGGCTGAATGACAATCAGAAACCAATTCTAACTGATCTTCATGACGACTTCCATGTGTGTGTCAAATGCCAGCAGAACCATTCTTCACCTAGAGGAGCTGGTGGAGTTGCATTGTTCATCAGGAAGCAAGATAGTTGTAGTGTCTCGGTATTAAATATACCGAACAGAGAACACATCATTGGTGTTAAGATGACTAAATGTGGCATTCCAGTGTACATAGTTGGTGTGCGACTTCCATCGTCTAATGTCATGGACACTGTCTACGCAGAAGAACTCCATAATGCTATGGATGTATACGATACCTGCTCATATCATGGACAAACTGTAATACTTGGTGATTTTAATACTGACCTTCGGACTCTCTCAGCATTAAAACCTCGAGCTAAGTGTTTGCAGAGAGCTTTGAAGGAACGTGACCTGATCTCGATTGTACCACTGGACAATCAAAATGCTTACACCTACACTAGTAAATGTAGACAGGTTAAAACTATGATCGATTATGTTTTTGTTAACACTGATTGTAGAAGTAGCATTGTTGGCTATGATATTGACTATTCCATCCCGTACTCTGTCTCAGATCACTACCCTATACTTATTTGTATGCATGTAACTGATGATGTACGTCAATATCACTATGGGGGTGAAAAGTTAAACTGGCGAAAGGCCAACAGCATTGATCTGATGCTTTATCGCTATGAGACTGAAAATTATTTCAGAAATGTCAGTTTAGATATAGCTGATTACAACACACCAGAGGAGTATATTGAAGCCTACCATAATTTCATCCTTGATTCATTACATGCTTCAGCCAATATCAGTATTCCTGCTTCAAAATTTCAATCCCATTTAAAACCCTACTGGAAGAGGGATAATTTAAAGCCATGTCATAACGATATGCGACACGCACGTAAAGAATGGGTCCATATGGGTAAGCCACGAAATAAGGACGATGTTCACTACGTAAAATATAAGCAGGCTAAGAGAATCTTTCGAAAAGAACATCGCCGATCAAAACGTAAACTTCAAGATGAAAAGTTCAGGGACATCTATGAAGCAGCCGAAGTTGATATTCAGGAATATACCAGGGTTACAAAAAAGTACAAACGCAATAAAGAACGAGTTAAAACCCTTGTGTACGAGAACGAGACCTGTGACACTCCAGAAAGTATCTGTAACCTATTTGCTAAGTACTTTAGGGATCTCTCCCAGCCGTATGAAGATATCAATTTTGATCAAGATTTTACCTGTTTTGTTAATAGTTTTATTGAAGATCTTGTCACAAGACAAGACGTTGATGACTGTAATGACACCAGTATGAATCTTTTATGTCCATTTACTGGTGATGAACTATTGAAAACTGTAAAATCATTGAAGACGGGTAAATCCCAGGCCCGGATCATATTGTAAATGAGCATGTTAAATTTAGTGGAAGATCACTCATCAACCACCTTCTTACGTTTTATAATGATATTGTTTCTTATGAATATGTTCCTAAGTTGTTTAGTGTGGGAATATACTTCCAATCCACAAAGGCCATGGTAAAAGTAAGGATAACCCTTCTAATTACAGAGGCATCACACTTACTCCAGTTTTAGGTAAACTTTTTGAAAGATTGCTTTTGAATAGAATCGAAAGCTGGGCAACAGAAGTAAAGAATTTTCCTCACCCTTTTCAGTTTGGTTTTAGAAAAGGTGCTGGAGCAGAGACCGCATTATTTACGCTCCAAGAAACTATTGCTTACTACAATGAAAGAGAAACGCCAGTATACTGTGCATTTGTCGATAATGAAAAGCATTCGACCGGGTTTGGCTTAATGGTCTTTTCCTAAAACTGCACAACTTTGGAATTAAAGGTAAAATGTGGAGACTTTTATACATACTTTCTTCATCAATGAAATCACGTATTAGCATTGGCGGACATATTTCGGATACCTTTGAAATACGTCAGGGTGTTGGGCAAGGACGGGTCCTATCGGCTTGGTTGTTTACACTGTACATTAACGATCTGTTAAATGCTGCTGATAATTCAGGAAGAGGCTTAAACCTGCCCTGGGCCACTACCCCTGGTATCCTACTTGCAGATGATACAACCCTATTAAGTTGTACACCCGATGGTCTTCAATGTTTATTGAATGTTATATCTGATTATGCAAAAACATGGCACCTTAGGTTTAATGCTGGTAAAAGTGCCTTCCTTCTGTTTGGTGATTATCATAAACACGAATGCCCAGAGCTATTTTTGGGTGATCATGTTATTAACCGCAAAACCGATGTCGTATATGCGGGCCTGTACATAAACACCGCTAAATCTACCCTTAATCGTACTGTTTTAATATGTGAAAAGCTTAGAAAGCTAGTCAATGTTAACCACAGTCATGGATTGTATTTTGGTGGTCTTCACCCTATGCATGCTGTACGCATATGGGAACGTATTGTACTACCCTGTGGTCTATTTGCCTGTAATATGTGGTGTAACATATCAACTAAAGAATACGATATGCTTGAATGTGTGCAAAAGTACTTCTGTAAAAAAGTACAAGGGTTCTCTAAACGCACGTGCTCGGTCATTGCCAGAGACTGTCTTGGACTTGTATCACTACGTGCGTATATTGATCAGAGAGCATTATTGTTCCTGGGAAGACTGCTTAACACTGATATTAGTTTCATTTTCAAACGAATTCTTCACTATAGATTAGCTCAACATGATTGTAAGGATAGTATGCAAAACATGCTGAAGTGTAAATCCTCTCCTTTACACCATATGTTATATCTTACCTGTAAATATGATCTTACTGAATATGTTGACATTTATCGTAACTCATCTGTATTTGTTACCAAAAATCAATGGTCAAATCTTGTAAGAGATAAAGTCTCAAAATTTGAAGCAAATGTCGTTACCTCTGAGCTTAACTACAGAGTCAATCTCCACAGATACGCTCTCCTACGCAATCCAGCTGCTAGTAACAAACTTTGGTTAATAGCTCTTAATGATTCAGATTATTTCTATGACATATCCTACCTTATCCGTGTCGGCACTTTCGCTATACAATCTAAAGAATGCTTATGTGGCACATATGCTTATGACATTGTAAAACATGTATTTCTCTTTTGTCCACAAACGGAATGTAACAGAGAGCGACTACTTAGCTCCCTCATTGATCTATTGGATGTTACAACCTTTGTAAGTGTTTGGAATGATGATGATGATGCACTGATTAGTTTTCTACTTGGAGGAGTGCCAAATGACAACATTAGAGATCTTGATACTGATCTATGGATTCAATGTATGAAAATCACGAGTAAAGCTGTTCATGAATGGAAACGGTTTTTCATCACATGTTACTAGATTTACATCCCCCCCATATATACATATCTTTAAATGTTTTTGTATTGTATAACTTTCATACACTTGTACCTTGTAAAATGTAATATCTGCTAAATCATGCATATGTATCTTCAATTTTGGAGGAAATAAAGACGATCTATCTATCTATCATGCTATAACTATTCATATATGGCAGAGTGATAATTCTAGTGAATGCCATAACATTTACATATGGCAGAGTGACAATTCTAGTGAATGCTATAACTATAGACATATTTTGCAGAGTGATAATTCTAGTTAATGCCATAATATTTACATATGGCAGATTGATAATTCTAGTGAATGCCATAACATTTACATATGGCAGAGTGATAATTCTAGTGAATACCATAACTATAGACATATTTTGCAGAGTGATAATTCTTGTTAATGTCATAACATTTACATATGGCGGTGTGATAATTCTATCGAATGTCATAATATTTACATATGTCAGAGTGTGAATTCTAATAAATACTGTAATTATTGATTTATAGGAGAGTAATAATTCTAGTGAATGCCATAACATTTACATATGGCAGAGTGACAATTCTAGTGAATGCTATAACTATAGACATATTTTGCAGAGTGATAATTCTAGTTAATGCCATAATATTTACATATGGCAGATTGATAATTCTAGCGAATGCCATAAAATTTACATATGGCAGAGTGATAATTCTAGTGAATGCTATAACTATAGACATATTTTGCAGAGTGATAATTCTTGTTAATGCCATAATATTTACATATGGCAGATTGATAATTCTAGCGAATGCCATATCATTTACATATGGCAGAGTGATAATTCTAGTGAATACTATAACTATAGACATATTTTGCAGAGTGATAATTCTTGTTAATGTCATAACATTTACAAATGGCAGTGTGATAATTCTAGTGAATGTCATAATATTTGCATATGGCAGAGTGTGAATTCTAATAAATACTGTAATTATTGATTTATAGGAGAGTAATAATTCTAGTGAATGCCATAACATTTACATATGGCAGAGTGACAATTCTAGTGAATGCTATAACTATAGACATATTTTGCAGAGTGGTAATTCTTGTTAATGTCGTAACATTTACAAATGGCAGTGTGATAATTCTAGTGAATGTCATAATATTTGCATATGGCAGAGTGTGAATTCTAATAAATACTGTAATTATTGATTTATAGGAGAGTAATAATTCTAGTTAATGCCATAATATTTACATATGGCAGATTGATAATTCTAGCGAATGCAATAACATTTACATATGGCAGAGTGATAATTCTAGTGAATGCTATAACTATAGACATATTTTGCAGAGTGATAATTCTAGTGAATGCCATAACATTTACATATGGCAGAGTGACAATTCTAGTGAATGCTATAACTATAGACATATTTTGCAGAGTGATAATTCTAGTTAATGCCATAACATTTACATATGGCAGAGTGATAATTCTAGTGAATGCTATAACTATAGACATATTTTGCAGAGTGATAATTCTAGTTAATGCCATAATATTTACATATGGCAGATTGATAATTCTAGCGAATGCCATAACATTTACATATGGCAGAGTGATAATTCTAGTGAATGCTATAACTATATATATATCGTAGTGATATAATTCTAGTGAATGCCATAACATTTACATATGGCAGATTGATGATTGTAGTGAAAGCTGTAACTATTCATTTCTGGCAGTGTTATAATTCTAGTGAATGCCATAATACTTACATATGGCAGAGTGATAATTCTAGTGAATGATATAACTAAAGATCTATGGCAGAGTAATAAGTCTAGAGAATGCCATATCATTTACATATGGCAGAGTGATGATTGTAGTGAAAGCTGTAACTATTCATTTCTGGCAGTGTTATAATTCTAGTGAATGCCATAATACTTACATATGGCAGAGTGATAATTCTAGTGAATGCTATAACTAAAGATCTATGGCAGAGTAATAAGTCTAGTGAATGCCATAAAATTTACATATGGCAGAGTGATAATTCTAGTGAATGCTATAACTATTCATATGTGGAAGAGTGATAAGTCTAGTGAAAGCTATAACTATTTATATATTGCAGTGTGATAATTCTAGTGAATGTATACCAGTGAGAAGGTAACAAAGTGAAAAGGTAACAAAGTGACAACATAACAAAGTGAAAAGGTAACAAAGTGACAACATAACAAAGTGAAAAGGTAACAAAGTGACTAGGTAGCAAGCTAAGTAACTAACTAAGTATACCAGTGACGAGGTAACAAAGTGACAAGGTAACAAAGTGAAAATGTAACAAAGTGACTAGGTAGCAAGCTAAGTAACTAACTAAGTATACCAGTGACAAGGTAACAAAGTGAAAAGGTAACAAAGTGACTAGGTAGCAAGCTAAGTAACTAACTAAGTATACCAGTGACAAGGTAACAAGCCAAGAAACAAGCTAAGTAACTAACTAAGTATACCAGTGAAAAGTGACAAGCATAAAACTGCTATAAAAATTGTGACAAGGTAAGTGAAAATGTAACAAGGTAACAAAGTGACAAGGTAACAAGCTAAGAAACTAAGCATACCAGTGACAAGGCATCAAAGTGACAAGGTAACAAAGTGATGAGGTAACACAGTGACAAGGTAAAGTGACAAGGTAGCAAGCTAAGTAACTAAGTAACCAAGTATACCAGTGACAAGGTAACAAAGTGACCAGTAACAAGCTAAGTAACTAAGTAAGTATACCAGTCACAAGGTAACAAAGTGACATGATTACAAAGTGACAAGGTAACAAGCTATGTAACTAAGTAAGTAACTACGTATACCAGTGACAAGGTAACAAAGTGACAAGGTAACAAAGTAACACAGTGAGAAGGTAACAAAGTTATAACATTTATTTATGGAAGAGTAATAATTCTAGTGAATGCTATTACTATATATATATGCATGGCAGGGTGATAATTCTAGTGAATGCTATAACTAAATATGACAGTGATAATTCTAGTGAATGCCATAACATTTACATATGGCACAGTGATACTTCTAGTGAATGCTATAACTATATATATCTATGGCAGAATGACACTTCTAGTGAATGCCATAACATTTACATATGGCAGAGTGATAATTCTAGTGAATGCTATAACTATAGATATATGGCAGAGTGATCAGTCTAGTGAGTGCCATAACATTTACATGTGGCAGAGTGATACTTCTTGTGAATGCTAAAACTATATATATATATATCTATATATCTATGGCAGAGTGACACTTCTTGTGAATGGCATAAAATTTACATATGGCAGAATGATAATTCTTGTGAAAGCTATAACTATATATATATTGCAGTGTGATAATTCTAGTGAATGTATACCAGTGACAAGGTAACAAAGTGACAAGGTAACAAAGTGACAAGGTAACAAATTGACAAAGTAACACTGTGACAAGGTAACAAAGTGACAAGTTATAACATATATTTATGGAAGAGTAATCATTCTAGTAGTAGAAACAACCTTGACCAGCTATCAAGTGCTTGGTTTCATTCAAGAGAGACAACTTCATTAATCCTTTTTCATTAGTTTGTGAAGAGTTATCCCCCTTTGTTTACTGGCTAGCGGATGGCATTTTCAGTGATCCTCAGTATGGACGATTTAGAGAAGAGGAAGTTGATTTTAGAGTATTATAACAAGGACATCAGATCAGCTAAAGTGATTTCAAGTAGAACAGGCATCCCTTTGTCAACCGTTTATCGTGTTTTGAAAAACATTGCAAGTGGATATGGCATTGAGCACCAGGGGGGGCGCAGGTAGGCTCAGAAAATTGACTGTCGGTGACAGGAGGCGGCTTGGTATTCTTCTTTCTAAAAACAAACGAAGGAGTTTAGAAAACGTAAGGCTGGATATGATTGATAAAGGAACTGTGGCTGTCTGTACGGAGACAATTAGAACTGAGCTGCATGCAATGGGTTGGCAAAAAAGTCGAGGAATTCCATCACCGATCATGAAACCTGAACAAAAGGAGCGAAGGTTGAACTGGTGCTTACAGCATAGACATTTGAACTGGGACAATGTGATTTTCTCAGATGAAAGTTCTGTGTGGCTGTTTCCTAATACACTGACATTCTGGACCACAAACTGAAAAAACCCTTTGTATCAGCGCCCAAAGTACAGTCCGAAATTTAACGTGTGGGGTGGCATATCTGTGTTAGGGGCAACACCCCTCTGTGTATTTGAAGGGAAATGAACAGTGAGCGGTACACAGATATTCTCGAGGGACATTTACTTCCATCTGCTCACGTGTTCTATAGACATTTTTTGGATTTTCCAGCAGGACAACGACCCAAAACATCGTTCAAAGCATTCACAGGCCTGGTTCGGACCCAAAATATGACATTATAAGATTGGCCAAACTATAGCCCTGACCTAAATCCAATAGAAAATGTTTGGGGACTTATGAAGGAAAGTGTCAATAAGAAATCTGACAAATATTGCTGAAATGAAAGAAGAGGTGGTCCGATATTAGGACAGCATGGACCATGACTTTCTAACTTCTTTGATCAGTAGTATGCCCCGCCGCATTGAAGCCTGCATTGCTGCCCATGGTGACTTGATAAAATACTAACTGTTCACCTGTCTTTGAAACTGGAGTTATGTTCTGCTAATATTCACATTTAATATGTGAGTAATGAGTGAAATTTTTTTTTACAATCTTTAAATTCTCAATAATTTCTGGTTGTACTGTAATTCTAGTGAATGCCATAATATTGACAAATGGCAGAGTGATACTTCTAGTGAATGCTATAACTATATATATGGTAGTGATAATTCTAGTGAATTCCATAACATTTACATATGGCAGAGTGATACTTCTAGTGAATGCTATAACTATATATATATTGTTGTGATAATTCTAGTGAATGCCATAACATTTACATATGGTAGAGTGATACTTCTAGTGAATGCTATAACAATATATATCTATGGCAGAGTCACACTTCTAGTGAATGCCATGTTACATTTACATATGGCAGAGTGATAATTCTAGTGAGTGAAATAACTTTACATATAGCAGAATGATAATTCTAGTGAATGCCATAACATTAACATATGGCAGAGTGATACTTCTTGTGAATGTTATAACTATATATATATCTATGGCAGAGGGACACTTCTAGTGAATGCCATGAAATTTACATATGGCAGAGTGATACTTATTGTGAATGCTATAACTATGCATATATGGCAGAGTGATAAGTCTAGTGAATGCTATAACTATTCCTATATTGCAGTGTGATAATTCTAGTGAATGCTATAACTATAGATATATGGCAGAGTGATAAGTCTTATGAATGCTATAACTATAGATATATTGCAGCGAGATAATTCTAGTGAATGCTATAACTATGCATATATGGCAGAGTGATAAGTCTAGTGAAAGCTATAACTATTCATATATGGCAGTGTGATAATTCTAGTGAAAGCTATAACTATTCATATATGGCAGTGTGATAATTCTAGTGAATGCTATAACTATAGATATATGGCAAAGTGATAATTCTAGTGAATGCTATAACTATGCATATATGGCAGAGTGATAAGTCTAGTGAAAGCTATAACTATTCATATATTGCAGTGAGATAATTCTAGTGAATGCTATAACTATAGATATATGGCAGAGTGATAATTCTAGTGAATGCTATAACTATAGATATATGGCAGAGTGATAATTCTAGCGAATGCTATAACTATTCATATATGGAAGCGTGATAAGTCTACTGAAAGCTATAACTATTCATATATTGCGGTGTGACAATTCTAGTGAATGTATACCAGTGACAAGGTAACAAAGTGTAAAGGTAACAAAGTGAAAATGTAACAAAGTGACAAGGTAGCAAGCTTAGTAACTAAGTGTCAAGGTAACAAGGTAACAAAGTGAAAAGTAGCAAGCTAAGAAACAAGCTAAATAACTAAGCATACCAGTGACATGGTAGCAAAGTGACAAGGTAGCAAAGTGACGAGGTAACAAAGTGACAAAGTAGCATAGTGACAAGTAACAAGCTAAGAAACAAGGCAGTAACTAAGCATACCAGTGACAAAGTATGAAAGTGACAAGGTAACAAAGTGATGAGGCAACAAGCTAAGTAACTAACTAAGTATACCAGTGACAAGGTAACAAAGTGACATGCTATAACTATATATACCTATGGCAGAGGGACACTTCTAGTGAATGCCATAACATTTACATATGGCAGAGTGGTAATTCTAGTGAATGAATAACATTTACATATGGCAGAGTGATAATTCTAGTGAATGCTGTAACTATAGATATATGGCAGAGTGATAATATTAGTGAATGCCATAATATTTACATATGGCAGAGTGATACTTTTAGTGAATGCTATAACTATAGATATCTATGGCAGAGTGATAATTCTAGTGAATGCCATAACATTTACATATGGCAGAGTGATACTTTTAGTGAATGCCATAACATTTACATATGGCAGAGTGATACTTCTTGTGAATTCTATAACTATGTATATCTATGGCAGAGGTACACTTCTAGTGAATGCCATAACATTTACATATGGCAGAGGGATAATTCTAGTGAATGCTATAACTATTCATATATTGAAGCGTGATAAGCCTAGTGAAAGCTATAACTATTCATATATTGCAGTATGATCATTCTAGTGAATGTATACCAGTGACAAGGTAACAAAGTGAAAAGGTAAGAAAGTGACAACATAACAAAGTGAAAAGGTAACAAAGTGACAAGGTAGCAAACTAAGTAACTAAGTATACCAGTGACAAGGTAACAAAGTTAAAATGTAACAAGGTGACAAGGTAACAAAGTGACATGGTAACAAGCTAAGAAACAAGCTAAGTAACTAAGCATACCAGTTTCAAGGTATCAAAGTGACAAGGTAACAAAGTGTCAAGGTAACAAAGTGAAATGTAACAAAGTGACAAAGTAGCAAGCTAAGTAACTAACTAAGTATACCAGTGACAAGGTAACAAAGTGGCAAGGTAACCAAGTGACAAGGTAACAAAGTACCAAGCTATGAAACTAGCTAAGTAACTAAGCATACCAGTGACAAGGTATCAAAGTGACAAGGTATCAAAGTGACAAGGTAACAAAGTGACGAGGTAACAAAGTGACAAGGTAACAAAGTGACAAGGTAGGAAGCTAAGTAACAAAGTATACCAGTGACATGGTAACAAGTGAAAAGGTAACAATGTGAAAAGGTAACAATGTAAAAAGGTGACAAAGTAACAAGCTAAGTAACTAACTATGTAACTAAGTATACCAGTGACAAGGTACAAAAGTGACAAGGTAACAAATTGGCAAAGTAACACAGTGAGAAGGTAACAAAGTGACAAGTTATAACATTTATTTATGGAAATGCGCGGTGGGGTAGCCTAGTGGTTAAAGTGTTCGCTCGTCAAGCAGAAGACCCGGGTTCGATTCCCCACATGGGTACAATGTGTGAAGCCCATTTCTGGTGTCCCCCGCCGTGATATTGCTGGAATATTGCTAAAGCAGCATAAAACCATACTCACTCACTCACTATTTATGGAAGAGTAATCATTCTAGTGAATGCTATTACTATATATATATGCATGGCAGGTTGCTAATTCTAGTGAATGCTATAAGTATATATATAAATATATGGCAGTGTTAATTCTAGTGAATGCCATAACATTTACATATGGTAGAGTGATACTTTTAGTGAATGCTATGACTATAGATATCTATGGCAGAGTGATAATTCTAGTGAATGCTATAACTATATATATGGTAGTGATATTTCTAGTGAATGCCATAACATTTACATATGGTAGAGTGATACTTTTAGTGAATGCTATAACTATAGATATCTATGGCAGAGTGATAATTCTAGTGAATGCCATAACATTTACATATGGCAGAGTGATAATTCTAGTGAGTGAAATAACATTTACATATGGCAGAGTGATACTTCTTGTGAATGCTATAACTATGTTTATCTATGGCAGAGTTACACTTCTAGTGAATGCCATAAAATTTACATATGGCAGAGGGATAATTCTAGCGAAAGCTATAACTATTCCTATATTGCAGTGTGATAATTCTAGTGAATGTATACCAGTGACAAGATAAGAAAGTGAAAAGGTAACAAAGTGACAACATAACAGTGTGACATCAATGTAATGTTTCAAATGCAGACCTTGGCAGTATGACATCAATGTAATGTTTCAAATCGAAAGCTTGGCAGTATGACATCAATGTAATATTACTGATGGAAGCTGGACAGGATGACATCAATGTAACATTACTTATGGAGGCTGGACAGGATGACATCAATGTAATATTACTGATGGAGGCTGGACAGTATGACATCAATGTAATATGACTGATGGAGGCTGGACAGGATGACATCAATGTAATATTACTGATGGAGGCTGGACAGTATGACATCAATGTAACATTACTTATGGAGGCTGGACAGTATGACATCAATGTAATGTTTCAAATGGAAAGCTTGGCAGTATTACCTCAATGTAATATTACTGATGGAGGCTGGACAGTATGACCTCAATGTAATATTACTGATGGAGGCTGGACAGTATGACATCAATGTAATATTACTGATGGAGGCTGGACAGTATGACATCAATGTAATGTTTCAAATGGAAAGCTTGGCAGTATGACATCAATGTATTGTTTCAAATGGAAAGTTTGGCAGTATGACATCAATGTAATATGACTGATGGAGGCTGGACAGGATGACATCAATGTAATATTACTGATGGAGGCTGGACAGTATGACATCAATGTAACATTACTGATGGAGGCTGGACAGTATGACATCAATGTAATGTTTCAAACGGAAAGCTTGGCAGTATGACATCAATGTACTATTACTGATGGAGGCTGGACAGTATGACATCAATGTACTATTACTGATGGAGGCTGGACAGTATGACCTCAATGTAATATTACTGATGGAGGCTGGACAGGATAACATCAATGTAATATTACTGATGGAGGCTGGACAGTATGACATCAATGTAATGTTTCAAATGGAAAGCTTGGCAGTATGACATCAATGTAATGTTTCAAATGGACAGCTTGGCAGTATGACATCAATGTAATGTTTCAAATGGAAAGCTTGGCAGTATGACATCAATGTTATATTACTGATGGAGGCTGGACAGTATGACATCAATGTAATGTTTCAAGTGGAAAGCTTGGCAGTATGACGTAAATATAATATTGCTTATGATGACAGGAAAAAGTTAAAAGTCTTATCTTACTTTTTGTTAAGGGAACATGGGTAATAATACAGAAACTAATCTCTTAAAAGTTGTACTGTTGATTTTGTAATTCTAGCTTTTTTGACACCAGCAACCATCTGCTGAAGTAGCTTACATTAGTAGCTGGGCCACAAGATGTGGGTTATTCCCACTTGTCCGGCAGGCTGAGGGGATTAAGAGTTATGGGTGAATGGTTTTGCAAAGTTTGTTGATCCCTATGAAAAAAGGTCCCCCCTCGTCCAACTGGCTAGGGGATTAGTGAACACCGCTCACCATATCATGCAAGCGGATATGGCTGCAGTGTTTATCCTACCAACATGATGAGGTGAATATGGTTCACATGTCATGATTTTGACACCTAGTGAACATACAAATTGTGTTTAATTTTCACTAAAGTAATCAAATTGAATAGAATAAATTAAATTGGTGTGTATAATCAGGATGCTTTGTCCCTCCTGGTGAGACGGGCAATAGCACTGCCGCTAGTGCCTGTTCATCTAGTGAGTGATGTTTGGTGGCAGACTTTAGAGCATGCCCCCGATGGTCAAAATATTGAACATTTCACGGACTATATGACAACGTTTTGGGTAGAAGGAAACCACGGGCAATATTTGTGGAACAATTATAACACAGTGGGGCCACGTACCACCAACCATGTGGAAGGCTGACACCGTAAGCTCAGCCTTCAAATAGCCGGCTCACATCCGAACATTTTTAAATTCATAGACCTTATAAAAAATTGCAGGCATACACGGAGGCCAGCATACTGCAGCTTCGAGGTGGTGGTTCCAAACCTCCTCGTAAGCGGAGATATCGTCAGATGGACAATACCTCAACGGAGACAAATGTGCTATGGAATATCTCGATGCAGTGTCACATTTAACCAGGTAAACGCAATCGCCATCATAAAATCGCAAAAAGGCGTAACTCATCATCTGACTGGGCACTTTTTAGATTGAGTAGAAATAAAGTTATATCCGCGGTAAGAAATGCAAAGAAGATGTACATGAATAAAATTGATGAACAAATAAATAATGAACATGGTACCAAAACATGGTGGCGTTTAGTTAAGAATTATATTAAAAGTAAACACACCACCAATATTAATACTTTTCCTTCTATAATCCATAACGATAAACTATATGATGATAGTGCTGATACAGCAAACATTATGAATGATTTCTTTGCAGATCAGGCAAGAGTAGCTGCTCCTAATAGGGATATTCCTGAAATTCGTTTAGAGGTAGATAACCCATTATGTGACTTAACACTCAGTCCGCAAGAAATCCATGATTTTCTCTCCTCTGTTGATATCATTTAATGCAACAGGCCCAGATGGTATTGGCAATATATTTCTGAAAATGAATGCTAGACAATTAGCAGTTCCCTTATCTGAAGTTTTTAAACTATCATTAAAGAATACAGTGTTTCCTGATATCTGGAAGGAGGCATCAGTTGTTCCTATACACAAAAAAGGCAGTACAAATGAATGCTCTAACTATCGACCTGTCGCACTAACAAGCTGTGTAGCAAAGATTTTCGAAAAATGCATTTTTAAACATGTATTTAATTATTTTAGGGATAATGAAATGCTTACAAACTTACAATCCGGTTTCATGCCAGGCGATTCAACGGTTAATCAACTAACGTACCTGTATGACTTTATAGCGGGTGCATTAGATAGCGGTAAGGAAATTAGGGCTGTATTTTGTGACGTAAGTAAGGCTTTTGACAAGGTCTGGCATAAAGGTTTTATACATAAACTAAGACGTTATGGTATCGGGGTAACTTGTTGAAATGGTTTGAGAGTTATCTAGACAATAGAGTTCAGCGAGTTGTTATTAACGGTTACGCGTCTGATCAAAGATCAATCCTAGCCGGGATTCCCCAAGGCTCTGTCTTAGGACCATTATTGCTTATAGTTTATATCAACGACATCGTTGAAGGAATAAACAGCAATATCCGTCTCTTCGCAGATGACACATCACTTTATGCTATAATAAATGATCCTGATGAAACTGCTCTGTCTCTTAATAATGATCTACGTAAAATTTCTGATTGGGCTGACAAATGGCAAGTTACATTTAATCCTAATAAAACAGATTCTATACAATTCTCTCGTAAAGTTCAGCCCAGCCCAAAACGAAACTTAACAATGAAGGATGGTAATATTAATGACGTTAATAGCCATGAACATTTGGGACTTACTTTACAGCACGATTGTTCCTGGACTGACCATGTTAACTGTATCGATAAAAAAGGTTGCACCCATGGTAAACTGTCTTAGAGGTTTTAAATATCGTCTCTCACGTAGAACTTTACAAACAATGTACAAACAATATATCTTACCTATTTTCGACTATTGTTGTCACATCTGGGACAATTGTACCCAACAGCAAGCACTAACACTGGAAAAGCTTAATCTTGATGCACTTAGAACTATTTGCGGTGCTGTTCGCGGCACGAGTCACAACAAAATTTATGATGAGACAAACTTCCAACCACTATGTACTCGAAGATACATCCAAAAAACTAACGTTTTTCTATAAGATGGTTAATAATTTAACTCCAAAATATCTGAGCGATCTCGTCCCTCCTAAGGTATCTGACACAACAAGCTACATTTTCCGAGACCGTTTGAAGCTCCAAACTATCGATAGTAAAAGTGCAAGTTATGCTAAGTCATTTCTCCCAGATACAGTAAGATTGTGGAATTGTTTGTCTACCGATTATAGAGAAACGGCTACTTTGGGTAGTTTTAAGAAACAGATTAATGGGTCAAATAATAATAATAGTCAAAATTACTTCAATTTAAGCTTTGGAACAAGATTCTGTCAGATTATCCATTCACGCCTCAGGCTCGGTTGCAGCGATTTAAACGCACATAAATATCAACGATTTATATCTTCAAATCCCTCTTGTTCTTGTGGCTACTGTTACGAAGATCCAATTCACTATTTCTTTTCGTGCGTTAATTACACTGACATAAGACATAAAATGCACTTCTATACTAAAGGATATGACATCAAATCAATACTATACGGCCACTCTCATGGATCTACTAAAGGTAATGTTGAATTATTAGAATCTATCCATTCTTTCATTGTACTGTCAGGCAGATTTGTGTTGTAATATAAAAAACGAAATTGCACTTACTATTAAGTATTTTCCGACACTAATGGTTCTAACGTTAAAAGCGGCTAGGTTACAGTTTATGATTGTTACATTTCCAGAAAGCTATTGTTTATCGTTTGTTAATATCATGTTTTTCTCCGTACGATTATTATATCTATAATATATCTGTATTCCGGAGCGGTATTCATATAAGCACCATACTGCTTGTTTACCAATCCGGTTCCTCTTTTTTGGAAATAAATATGTTTAAACCATTTAACCAGGTACTAGTGATCTAGAATTAATGTACAAATGTATTGTATGCAACATGTGCAATAATTGCATGTAACTGTGTATTTATAAGTGCTATGCAATATGAAAAATGAATGAAGATATGTGCAATAGATGTATGCATGTAAAAGTACTCATGAAATGTGTAAAATAATTGTGTAACTGTGTGAGATTTTTTTTTTTCCTTTTTGTACTTAAAGTCATCATTAAATATTGGGTAACCAAATATTCTCTGACCGGCTTGGGTGACCAAATATCACAGACCGACAGGGGAGCAAAATAAGAAGTTCACCTTTTGTTCTCAGGGATTATCGTGCTCCAGTGATCTAGAACCTTTAAACAATAGGTGCTGGACAAGTGGGAAGACCCCATTTTTAGGCATTATTTACTGTCTATTATAGAACACTCCTATCGTTGAAGATTTGCACTGGATATAAGTTGGATACCCTATACATTTACACATACCTGTCCTGGTGAACAAATACAAGAGTTCACATGCTCCTGATCTGCATGACAAATATGTTATTGAAGAATACCAGCCAAGCAGTCCAAACTACTCACTTCACAAAACAGATCATCATCACTATTCTTTGAAAGCCTATAGATTTCTATATTGTAAGAGAAACAATTAAACTCACATCAAGGACCTATACTTTTACAGACTATTTTAAGATATTTATACATAGTTTTGTCCTAATTTCAATATGAGAAATATGTGTGCCACTATGCTACTACACATCATACCAAGATATATTCTGTCTAGCCTTATACTCGGGTATCTGACAAACGAAGAATCTTCAATATAGTTAGCACTTATAGATACACAAAAGCTGGTCTACTAATGTTTCATTAATTATCATGTGGATTATAGAAGAAAACACGCCATATTTTAAAAACTATACATTGCATTATGGTTGCATAACATTTGTCCCACCTGTCCTTGTGCACATGGGTGTCCTTATGCTTTGTACTTTCAGCCATGTGACCTCTGATACTAAATAAACTTCTTGTTCTTGTTATAGTTTTATTGCCCTGTAATACATAAGTTGGAAGAAACCAGCCTTACAATGGTATGCATTTAAAATATTGTATAGAATGATATGAATGTTATTTCCACAGAAAACATACAGAATTTTGCTTAATTGTTGTGATTGAGCACAACATGTACTTAGGTACATGACATTGTTGGTCGTGATAACAATGAAATACTACTCAAAAGTGTTTTTGTTTTGGAAGTTGCATCATAGGTGTGTCATACCATTATTGATGAGGAAGTTAATGGTCCTGATAGTCATGGTATACATATCAGAAACTTCGAACCTGGGCCTAGATTTTCGAAGCTCTCTTAGTGCTAAGATAGTCAGTCGTTAGTGCCATACATTAACATTAACTTACGACTATCCTAGCGCTAAGAGAGCCTCGGAAATATAGGCTCTGTGATGCAGGCTAAAAGCTCAATACTTCAAGCACATTCCTATAAGCCTATTGTAGGACACTGACTCAAAAATACTGACTTTATATATTCCGTTTGTGCAACTGTATGCTATGTTTAGCACTACCTTGTAAAACGTATTACCAGCTGTGTCAACTTATTACCTGGAGAGGTAATTACATAAGCAAATTTTGCCTTTTTACTGATCCAGATTTCTTTGGAAATAAAAATATGTTTAAACCATAACCTATTAAAATTGTTAGTTTAGGAAATTGCAAGCATTACTTATCATACTTACCTTTTCCATCTTCATTTACAACTGAACATCTATAACTGCATGCACATTATTCATGATTTTTCTTCAGTGCTTTTTTCTTGACAATAAATAATAAAAACCCACACATAACATATGTTTAAATTCATTTTATCAAATTCACCAACCAAAATCACTGATTGCTGAACATGTCACTCTATCAACCAAAACTTTTCAAGGTAAGATTTTACCCCACAGTCCTTAAATTAACAAATTTCAAATTGAAATTGTATTCTGTTTGCACCCCTTCCCCCCTCAGATGACAAGACCCCTTTCCTTCTCTACCCAACCTCCATTCCCCTCATGGGTAAAATGTGTGAAACCCATTTCCGGTGTCCCCCATCATGATATTGCTGGAATATTGCTAAAAGCGGTGTGAAATTAAACTCACTCGCTCACTCTCTACACATCCTCAGGTGAATAAAGAATTTCTATGAAATATTATATTTCACTTCTTTTCTCTATATTGTGGATTAGATAGAATTGAAGAATAGCTAACACTATCGAAATAACAAAATAAACCATTGATTTTTCAAAAAATGAATAGAAAAGAAAAAATACTTTCTCAAAAGTTGCAGGTGCTGTTCAAGCTAAAAATAATAACAGACCAAGTGTTGATGTTTTCTGACGAAACATGTTTATTTTTTTAAGATACTGATTTATAAAATTATGGATTTAAGATATATCAAACATAAAAACCATATCAACCAAGTGATTTTATCAATTACTAGAGATGTCATTACATGTATTCCTAAATGCATCATTTTGCCATGAAAAAAACATAAAGGATATCACAAGACTGTTGTTTGATATCCTTTTTCAGTTAGCTCAATTTATTGCAGGTATGTACTGATTTCGGTATGACTCAGAAGAAGGCTAAAAAGCATCTTTGAAACTATTGCATTATTTTATAACATGTCCAGATTAAGAAGTTAAACTTGACAAGGCTCTGTTGGATTGTATCAATGGGTAGTTCTAGTAAACTCTGTTTAGGCTTTCCCCTTGACTGGTATGATACACAACCCGAAGCTCTAAGAATTATGTTTGACAAAAATTAAAGTACAAATGACTAGTAAATGCCAGGAAAAGACTAATAAGTATTAATATAACATTAAGTAATTGGAGGAAGATATGCAATTTCATGTATTTCTTTCTCTTTACTCCAAGTAGTTGCATTGAACACATGAACATGACCTCTCATATATATCTTACGAATGATACACTACACAATATCAAGAAGCAATCCTAATAAAAACTACCGTAATAAGGATTCTGGGGTTAGAACAATAATCCAACCATTTATAAATTCTTTGCAGATATCCTGAGAAACTGAAGTACAGTCCTCGACTTTACCCACTAATCTAATAGCCAAGTCTGGTAAAAATTGTTCTTGTCTTGTAAGAACACTAGTCTGTCTCACAGTCCCTGACCCACATTAGTTTCCCCACTGCCAAGCTCTCTCTGCAATGCTAAAGCCCTAAATAAAGCAAGTCTAGATTTCCCCAGGTTCAGGAATCTCTGGTCTCCCTGGGGCTCCTTTTCAATGTAAATGGGCTTGTTTGTTACTATCAAAATTATATATATTCAGAGACTAAGCATTAGTCTATAAGAACACACACACTTGCTGAAAATAATGCCAGTGTTTCATTTTCAGTCCAGCAAATTTGAGAGATTTTAGCACAGACTGTAAGTATAGTAACCAAAATTATAGGGTGCCAGAAACAGCCTCAAAGTTAAATGATCATATAATTCACCTTTGATATTGCTTAGATTAACATAACTAAATGCACCGGCCATTCCTGTTTATTCTTAAATATGTCCATGGTTTGTAAGAAATGAGGTAGTGTGTCTAATAGGCTAGCGGGTAGTGGTCAATGTTTCATCAAACTCACCAAGGTATGTCCAGCTAAAAATGTATTCTCCTTACAGTGGCGACGGGAAAGGGTGCGGAGAGAGTCACACAATGTTTCTCCAGAGATATCTGCATCAGGAAGTAAAGGCAGGATTTGCATCCTGTTACATACCTGTAAAGGTCACGGAAGTAGTAAATGATAAGATAGTCTGCTCTGCTCCACTTCACTCCACACAACTCGACTCCGCTCTGTTCAACTATGCTCATTCCACTACTCTCAGTCCTCTCAGCTCTGCTGAAATGACTCGCTCTGCTCCGCTCCACTCACTCTGCCCACTTAACTCAAATCACTCCACTGAACTCTTCTCTGCTCCTCTACCTCCACTCCGCTCTGCTCCACTCACTCCGCCCACTTAACTCCAATCACTACACTCCACTCTTCTCTGCTCCTCTACCTCCTCTACGCTCCACTCCACTCACTCCGCCCACTTAACTCCAATCACTACTCTACACTACACTCCGCTCTGCTCTGTTCCTCTCCTCTACCTCCACTACACCCACTCTCACTCCGCCCACTTAACTCCAATAGTTGCATTGAACACATGAACATGATCTCTCATATATATCTTACGAATGATACACTACACACATCAAGAAGCAACTTAATAAAAACTACCGTAATAAGGATTCTGGGGTTAGAACAATAATCCAACCATTTATAAATTTTTGCAGATATCCTGAGAAACTGGGAAGTACAGTCCTCGACTTTACTCCACTAATCTAATAATAGCCAAGTCTGGTAAAATTGTTCTTGTCTTGTAAGAACACTAGTCTGTCTCTACAGTCCCTGAACTGACATTATATTTTCCCTACTGCCAAGCCTTCTCTCTGGCAGTGCTTGAGCCCTTAATAAAGCAAGTCTAGGATTTCCTTAGAATCTATGGTCTCCCTGGGGCTCCTTTCAATTTAAAATGGGCTTGTTTTGTTACTATCAAAATTATAATATATATTCAGAGACTAAGCATTAGTCTATAAGAACACACACACTTGCTGAAAAGGAATGCCAGTGTTTCATTTTCAGTCCAGCAAATTGAGATTTTAGCACAGACTGTAAGTATAGTAACCAAAATTATAGGGTGCCAGAAACAGCCTCAAAGTTAAATGATCATAATTCACCTTTGATATTGCTTAGATTAACATAACTAAATGCATCCTTCCATTCCACTATTCTTCATGTCCATAGTTTCACTCCGTGTGGTCTTCATGGTGTGGTCAATGTTTCATCAAACTCACCAAGGTATGTCCAGCTAAAATGTATTCTCCTTTACAGTGTATGATGGCAAGTGCGAGAGAGTCACACAACAAGTTTCTCCAGAGATATTCGCATCAGGAAGTAAAGGCAGGATTTGCATCCTGTTACATACCTGTAAAGGTCACGAAGTAGTAAATGATAAGATAGTCTGCTCTGCTCCACTTCACTCCACACAACTCTCGACTCCGCTCTGTTCAACTATGCTCATTCCACTACTCTCAGTCCTCTCAGCTCTGCTGAAATGACTCGCTCTGCTCCGCTCCACTCACTCTGCCCACTTAACTCAAATCACTCCACTGAACTCTTCTCTGCTCTCTACTCTCCACTCCGCCTGCTCCACCACCCGCCCACTTAACCCGACGATCGATACTGACTGATTTGTCGACGGACTGACTTGATGACGATACGGATCGACGATTGAATATCTATTGACGGACCGACGATGATGACGATATTTATCGAAATGAATCGACGGACGATCGATGATATCGATGATTGACGGACCGGACGATGATGAGACGATATCGATACGATACCGACCGACGACTTTACGACGGACCGACGATGACGACGAAATGACGATATCGACGATTGACGGACCGACGATGACGATATTGATGATGTCGATCGATGATATCGACGATTTATGACGGATCGACGATGATGAGACGATATCGATCGATTGAGCTGAATGATTTATCGATCGACGATGACGGACCGGACGATATGATGATATGAGCCGATGACCGACGACGACGAAGAAAGCCGATGAGCCGATGACCGATTTATGATTATCGAGAGATACTTCGATGACGACGATGACGAAATGACGACGACCGATCGACGATATGATGACGACCTGTGGTTCCTCCTTCTCTGTTCCTCCTCCGTTGCTCTGTTCCTCCACTCCTCCTTCCTCCTCCATTCCTCCATGCCTCCGGTCTCGGTTTCCTTCCTCGTTCCTCCAGCTGTTCCTCCGGTCTTCTCGGTGTCTTCCTCGTTTCCTCCATTTCCTCCGGTCGGCTCGTTCCTCGGTCAGCCTCCTCCGTCCATTTCCTCGTTCAGCTTCCGCTCATTCTTCTCCGGTCGGCGTTCCTCCGTTTCAGCCACCGGTCCGCTCCGTTCTTCTCCGGCTCCGGTCCGGCTCATTCCTCGTTTCCTTCCTCCGGTCGGCTTCCTCGTTCCTCCGGTCCGGCTTCTTCCTCCGGTCCGGCCTCGTTGCTCCGGTCCGGCTCCACTCCTTTCCGGTCCGGCTCCTCATTCCACTCTGCTGTCCTTCCTCCATTTCCATGCCGGTCCGGTCCGGCGTTCTCATTCCTCCGGTCGTTTATCCAGTCAGCTTTCAGTCCGCATTTCCTCATTTCCTCTTGTCCGTTTCCTCCGTTTCTCCGGTTCGGCCATATTTCCTCCGGTCCGTTCCTCCGGTCCGCTGTCCGCATTCCTCCGGTCGATTTCCTCGGTCTTCTCGGCTCAGTCGGCGCCACTCCGCTCCACTCGTTTCCTGGCTCCGCTCCGTTCCACTCCGGTTATTTCCTCCGGTCGCTCCACTCGTCCTTTTCCGCCTCCCGGCTCCGCTCCGGCTCCATTCCTCCAGTCAGCTTCTCTCCTCCTACACCACTCACATTCCACTCGCTTCATTCTTCTCCGGTCCCAGTTTCTCTCCTCTCACTTCCACCTCCACTCTCCCACCTCCACTCATTCCTCTCCATTCAGCTTCTCTCCTCTCGCACCACCCCACTCCACTCATTCCACCTCCAGTCTCATTCTCTCTCCAGTCAGCTTCTCTCCTCTCGCACCACCACCTCCACTCCTCCGCTCCACTTCCTCCTCTCTAGTCAGCTTCTCCTCCTCTCGTACCACACCACCCACTCCACTCCTCCACTCCAACCATTCCCTCCAGTCAGCTTCTCTCCTCCTCGCACCTCACCCTCCGCTCCCTCCACTCATTCCTCTCCAGTCAGCTTCTCTCCTCTCGCACCACCCTCTCCGCACCACCCACTCCGCTCCACTCCACTCATTCCTCTCCTGTCAGCTTCTCTCCGCTCACACCACTCCACTTTGTCCGCTCATTCTTCTCCAGTCAGCTTCTCTCCTCTCGCACCACCCACTCCACTCCACTCCACTCATTCCTCTCCAGTCAGCTTCTCTCCTCTCGCACCACCCACTCCGCTCCCTCTCCACTCATTCTTCTCCAGTCAGCTTCTCTCCTCTCGCACCACCCACTCCGCTCCACTCCACTCATTCCTCTCCTTTAAGCTTCTCTCCTCTCGCATCACCCACTCCGCTCCACTCCACTCATTCCTTTCCAGTCAGCTTCTCTCCTCTCGCACCACCCACTCCGCTCCACTCCACTCATTCCTCTCCAGTCAGCTTCTCTCCTCTCGCACCACCCTCTCCCCATCTCCGCTCCTCCACTTATTCTTCTCCAGTCAGCTTCTCTCCTCTCGCACCACCCACTCCGCTCCACTCCACTCATTCCTCTCCAGTCAGCTTCTCTCCTCTCGCACCACCCACTCCGCTCTACTCCACTCATTCCTCTCCAGTCAGCTTGTCTCCTCTCGCACCACCCACTCCGCTCCACTCCACACATTCATCTCCAGTCAGCTTCTCTCCTCTCGCACCACCCACTTAAGTGTGTTGGTGGGCATTTCTTATGAACGGTTTTGGTGTAGTGAGTTAAAGCAAATATGGTACATATGTCTTTGTGTATTTTTACAGTGCAACAAGACACCACACTTTGTACGTAGCCGTGAAAGAAGCATGTCATTTTCTGATTGAGAAATTCAAGAACCTGAATTACAAGCACCTCAACAATGAAAGTTCAGTTATAATGGAGTCTATCCCATGTGTTTGTGAATGTCTTGAGGTTTGATACAGAGGAGCAGAGGGGCAAGAAGGCTTATGTTCATTTTCAACTCTGTGTAAATGGAAAACTGTAAATGGAGAAATGACTGATAAAATGACTTTTAAAGTTTTAGTGATGCCATATTTTCATTATATTTCAAAGTTACCATTTAAAGAGTTTCATGTAAAGAAAAGGACACATATTAAACAGAATCTCTTTTTGTTCATTGTATATGTTGTGATTCCTCTGGGCTGATGATACTACATAACATTTCAAACATCAAACTAGTATTACTAGTCACACGCCCTTGACCAGAAGTGGGATAAAGCCTTTAACACTTATGGTTAATTAAAACTTGAAGATTTCCTTTGGACAGATGATACTAAATGGCACTTTAAACTTGTGAGCGAATTCTGAATGTACTGGATCAATAATTCTAATTTTCAGATACTTTAAACTATTATCATTAGTAATGTGCCCTTGACCCGAAGTGGGACAACACCTTTAAAACCTACAGTTTAGAGAATTTGAAGATTTCCTTTGGACAGATAATAGTAAATAGCAGTTGAAACTTGTAAGCGAATTCCAAACTAACCTTGGGGTAAAAACATTTTCAAGATATCTATAAAATGTAGCAACTTCTACTTGTTTTCCTTAAAAAAAATATATTCATAATGTCTTAAAGGACCAGAATTGCAGAAAACCATGATTTTAGGTAGCACAATGAATTTTCATACCAGTAAGTTACAAAACAACTCTAGGGCATTTAACCTCTTCTCTGATTGAAGTGCAGTGTTAGCAATTCCAGACACGTCGTATGTAAACATTAATGCATAAAGATTGTCCACATTGATATTGATATTTACACCTTTTCCACCAAATGTTTAAACAACTGAGAAGAGTTAGTTTATGAAAATAATGAATAACTGGGGGCTTAGTATACATACAGCCTTGTCGAGTGCCTTGATTACATTTAAAACTGTTGGTGAGACCACTGGGGGTTCTAACACAAGTTGAGAGCTTAGAATACATGGACTACAAACTATTATAAAACCTGCCCCATATCCCAACATCTTTCAAACAGTCAAATAAAACTTTATGGTTGATTGTATCAAATGATTTTGAAAAATCTATGAATACACAATAAAATCTACCCTTTTTTGAATGTGAATATTTTTGTACAACAGCCTTCAGTGCTGTATTTTGCTCTAAAGCCAGCTAGCCCTTCACTTATAATACTATTATCATCACTCCATTTCTTCAGGCTGGAGGTTAAAATACTGGCAAACAGCTTACAAAGAGAGTCAATGAATGATATACCCCTATAATTGCTGGGGTCTTGAGTGGCATCAGGCTATCAGCATTGAACTTGGGACAAATTATACTTCCACCCCACCTCCATCTCTGGGAAGTTCCCTGTACAGAGGATTTCATTAAAAAGCAATGTAAAACGTTTAAGAGTATATTGTCTAGATGACTTAATAAATTCAGCTGCTATCCCATCAGGTCCAGGAGATTTGTTGTATTTCAGTTTATCAGGGATAAAGTTCACTTCTTGTTCAGTAATGATATCATTTAAAGTTTCTACACACACAGTGTTATGTACAGAGTCTGGTATATCACAAGTAGAAGGCTGAGAGTGATGATCTGTAGTCAGTAGAGATTAGAAACGGTTGACCCAGTCATTGGAGGCAATGTCATCAGATATCTTTGATGTAGTTTTAACAGATTTAAGTAATCTCCAGAATATCTTACGATTTTTTCTGGCTTCCACAAGTTGATTTCTCTTGTTTTTATAATACTGTTTCTTTTAAAGTTTAAAGAGACACTTAAAGGAAGATATAAATCATGTGATTACATTAAAGTTCACATCATAGTCTCTATGGGCTCGAAGAGCTGCATATTTTTTATGCTTTAATTCCTCTAATTCTTTATCCCACCCGGCGGTGGGGTAGCCCAGTGGTTAAAGCGTTGGCTCGTCACGCCGAAGACCCAGGTTCGAATCCCCACATGGGTACAATGTGTGAAGCCCTTTTCTGGTGTCCCCCGCCATAATGTTGCTGGAATATTGCTAAAAGTGGCGTAAAACCAAACTCAGTCAGTCAGTCTTTATCCCACCAGGGAGGTTGCTTTTTGATTGTCCTTAGAATAGATGTATATGAGTTTCTCTGTGAAGACAGCAGAATCATGAAACATGTCCATATTGTTTAATATTGCAGAGTCAATATTTTCTTTCATTTGATTCAGCAATTGCTCAGTGTTAGTTTCCACCAAAGATTGAATATGATCAATGAAAGTGTCACACAATTCTTGTGTCCATGTTGGTTTGATCCAGTCACAGTAGGGTTGGTCAGAGTGGGAGTTGTGTCACGATCACTTGCTGGAGATAAAGTCATGTTGAGAGAACATGAGATAGGGAAATGGTTTGAATAATCATGTTCGCTGACTGCAAAGTCACTATGAAATGGAAATACATCAGATGATGCAATCATATGATCAACCACACCGCATCCATTATGTGTGAAATAGGTGAATTCCCCATGTTTGTCAGTAAAAACTCAGCCATTCTATATATGCATACTAAAACTTCTGCACAATTCAGAATGTTCTTTGCCATAATTATTTACACTAAGTCGGAAATAGAAAAACACTGTTTTTAGGCTGTTATTCTGAATCCCTAAAATGTACACAACTGCATATAGCACATGTCGAAATAACCCACATCGGCCTAACTGGGCGTTCAGTGGGATGCGTAAGAGGGTATCCAGAAAAGCATGTTTACTCGTAAAATAGGGCAAAACTTAGAACAAATACGAATAGCAGCGGAAAACAATAGATCAGACTATAGATGGCAATTAGGTCGCTCAGCCAGGTATGACGACGGACAGTTGACTTGCCTGGCTTGAAATGCATGTGCTGCCTACAGGCACAAAGGGTCATCTCAAAGATATTTTGTACTTTTTCATGCGTGTTGAATATGTCTCATCTCTTGATTAACATCTTACATGTCCTTCTTTCATTAGGCTTATGTTGAGATATGTAAAAGAGTATGATACCTGATAACCAAAGAAAAGCATCGTATTCAATTTCTCAAAATATATAGGTGGCAGGATAACCCGAAGATCGACAGGACTGGATATTATTTGTAAATTGTTATGACATGCTGTTTACTTCCCCAGTTTAAGTAGCCTAAAGGATTATCTTATCTTAGCTGATATCTCTATCCCCCAGCCCGACACCAACCATCGTCTGCGACACCCGTCCTGGTTTTGCTTTTGAGACGACCCCTCCTATTTGTTTCATTTTATAGTGACAGTGAGACTCCATGGTAGCTACATCCTTCAAAGTTTCTGCATGAAAGTTATTATTGTTTATGTCAGCTATCGTTTATAATGAAGCTACGTCTAATTTCAAAATGGCATTTAAAATGTCCTTTGAAATACAATATATCATTGCACAATAATTTGCATAAAGCCATGGCCTGTTCCAAATAAGTGGTTTTGGTTATTCACACACCTCTAATAAATACAGTAACTACTCCGCTGTGTCTACCAAAACGTTTACTTCTTTCTCTCGCACAATTTTCAGTAATGAATCCATCTAAAAAGTCACAAAATTCTGATTTCGTTTTAACAAAGGATTCAACAAAGGCAGCAATATCATACTGTTTACAAAAGTCTTTCAACTTACTGTTAGCGGAGTTGTACTAATCCGTCGATGTTCCACGTGAATATATCAAAAGATCAATGGCCAGCACTCCACATTTGGTTACTGTTAGACTGAGCCAGAGTGCCCCTTTGTGAATCAGTACTTCCGGGTCCAAACAAACACACTCGGGGTCCGCCCACATCGGGTATGTCGATCGAGAGAGAGGCATACAGAAACGTAGTATTTCTGAACACAATAGAATTTTAGTCTCTTTATAGTTTTGTTTGGTTGACTAAAACATCCTATTTTAGCTCCATAGTGAGTTAAACATATTTCCATCGCGATAGCTCCGCGAGACACGTCTTACCTGGTTCACTGACATGCGCAGATATAATACAATTAGGTACATTATGATCGTAATTGTTTTACAGATATCTTAAACACATTTAGAGATATCACAAAATATGTTCTTGATATCTCTATAAAATTTTGATTTATCAGTAATTTTATTTTGGATATGAGAAATTAATTAAAGATATCTTCAATTATATACAGATATCCTTAAAACAATTGAAAGTATGTTTAATTTCTTAATACATTTGAAAACGGTTTGGCATACGATCTCGCCTTATCGCACTAAACCCTCAAACTTATGTGAAGTATTTCACGAGGAGCAACTTACAACATTTAGGAAATCCCAGACCAACGTCTATATGTTATAAGCATGTGTTTCAAGAAGACCAAATGCATGTGTCTTTCCAGTTACCAATAAGCCTCACAGACTTCAGCAGAACTTTGAATGGAAAAAGAAACATCCTGCCAGCGAATATTTGTTCATGCATGTTGTAAGCAAATATCATTATGCATATAAAATCAATTCAAACACAACTCTTTGTAACCCCCAGAAAATAAAAAATAAAAAAATACATAAATATACCAAAAAACCCCCAAAACCCAAGCAAAAAAAGAAAGAAAGAGAGAAATACAAAAAAAAAGAACAAAACTCAAACCAAAAAAAAAAAACAAGAGCAAAAACAAATACAAATGAAAAGACAACCATAAACAAAAAAATTTTCACGTTCACTTTAGTCGGACAGTCACCAGTTCGTCAGCGAGATCTACCGCGTGTGATTCCCTCCCACAATCCAGGTACACAGCTATGTATTTTATGTACGCTTCTGTATGACATTGTCAGTCAGCCATGCGCATCAGCATCGCACCATAATCTCACAATCCAGTGCACATTAACATTAAACAATAATTTACCCGGACATGACAGACATCTGCTAAATGATACATAAATAAAAAGATATTTTGTACTTCGTGACTGTAGTTTTTCGAAAACAGAAAATACAGAATAGAATAACGACAGATACACTGCATATTTAACCACAACCAATACCCGTACCTGCATACGACAGCCGACCCCAAAACATGCACAAAAATAGAGGAAAAAGATTGACTTCTTTGCTGTTTGCTGACAATTAACTCCCTGTTGGTGAGTGCAAACTAGCTATTTTCCTGTTGTCCAAAGTTCACAAGTCCAAAGCCAGCCATATATATTCTCCATGTGATAATGGCCTATGTTGGGGCTGTTTAAGTTCACTGTTGAATTCAGTGAATCATGCCGAAAACTTTCGTGAATTCAGTACATTATTCGTTATCACAATAATCCAATCTTCATGATTTGTTTTTAGAAAGGAGTTCTTTAACTTGAGTTTAGATGTGTCTTATCAAAGCAAGACTTGTCTCAGCTGAACAGGATACTTGTCAACACTCGCATATATTTAATTTGATAGTAATTTTGTCATGTTCGAGATGTATTAACACTGTCACTATGGTCAAAGACTATACTTTGTTATTCTTTCATTGAATATAATGACTAATACTTCAGCTGCTTACTTGATATGTTTCGCCACATTTGTTTGGTTTCAGCCCAATTCTTTATGTTTTCATACGTAAATCGTTCTCCCACAGTGATGAAACATGTTTACAAGATTACTACCACACTCTCTGGCAGTTTGTGACAAGATTCCCAGGGCAGCTTGGTTTTGTGTACACTCCGTAAAATTTACCTTTCCAAACCTCTCATCACACATACCAATATACCCCGTGCTCTGGTATGGGCGGTGTATCTCCTGCCTCTATGGAATCGGACATTTAGGTATCGTGTTACACTTACAGTATACAGGAGTGAGTGAGTGAGTTTGGTTTTACGCCGATTTTAGCAATATTCCAGCAATTTTACGGTGGGGACACCAGAAATGGACTTCACACATTGTACCCATGTGGGGAATCGAACCTGGGTCTTCGGCGTGACGAGCGAACGCTTTAACCACTAGACTACCCACTGCCCCCAGTATAGAGGAAGTGGACATATATATATATATACATAAATATATATGCTTTTATTCCTCCATAGGAGAGTACACAGGAAAATTGAGATGAAAAGAGAATATGAAATATATCAATTTAAGTATTTACACAGTTAATTACGCCGGTTTTCATTACAGTCTATATTTTTGCTTCAAGTTCAGGTGATGGAGTCACAGAGCTCGTACAGTCCTTTGACTATGTGACTGGCATATTCCAAATGTTCATCCTCATTTAGGTGAGTCGGGGATGTGCACGACAGCAAGCAACACACGAGGTCATGGTCATCTTTCTCCAGGAGAGTCACCGTTGCTTCAATGGCTCCATAACTTAGGATGTCACACCACAGTTTGTCTCTCTGCACAGTTGCCCGTGGGCACACACTTTGTGAATCAGGTGATCCAGATAGTTCTGCCCACACATATTACACAACCCCTGCACTGTATATGGACACCACAGAGCAGCAAGGTGTACAATCAAGCTGCACTGTTTCTTCAGATGTGGGTAGTGCCTAGCTACTATCCATGCTCTATGGGGACTCTGTTCTGGATGGATGGAGTAGAAGGTTCTCAAATCTGGGTCTGTCTGCATGAAAATCTCTTGGTTTCTTGTATTGCTTCTACCACAATTTTCTTCCAGCGTCTTTTACCCACAAATGTACCACTGTCTGTAAACTGTTCGAGATGATGGACGAGGTTATATTTAGTCAGGGTATGAATGACGTCAGGAATAAAGCCTTTAGGATGAGGACAGCTCTTGTTTTTGTACAGGAACAGGCGAGTCATGAACAACTTGTGCGCAAGACAGTTTGGCAGTGGGTTGCACAAGGTCCCAAGAAAGAGAAGCTTCTTTTTGTGTATGTATGCTTCGATAGGTAAAATGCCAAGGAGGGCATTACATATATCTGTTCTAGTGGTTCTAGGTAAGCCTTGACAAAATTTCAGACATGTTCTTTGGGAGCGTTCAAGGGAGAGAATGTGACCGTGGGTAAGTCCTGACCATAACTCGCACCCAAATAATCCTTTCGGTAAGAGCAATGGTCTGGAACAATTGTATGCTTGTCAGTGGGTTAAGACCTTTGCCATGGAGCCCAGATTTGACCAGAGCTAAAGTAGCTGACTAAGTTTTAGAGCAGGCTGCTGTAGTTCTGTCCCAAGCATTGAAATTTGCGTCCAGTTCTATTCCCACATGTTTAAGTTTGGAGACTTGAGGAATTGTCTTCCCATAGAGAGATATAACACATATATTGCCCTACTTCTTGGAAAAGACCGTTACATTACTTTTACTTGGTGAGAATTTGAAACGCCAGAGTGCACTGTAGTTTTCACATTCCTTTACCATGATCTGTAGATCGGCTGTCACCGGACTGAAGATGGCAATATCGTCTGCCTGTGTTGGTGCTGCAACTTGTATATCCAGAGCCATAGCACCTTTGAATTGGAGAGTCTCTCAAGAAGTTCGTTGATATGCACGAGGTACAGCTTGGCTGAGAGCACGCTTCCCTGCCTCACCCCCCTCTCCAGAGTAAACCAGTAGGACAGTTCGTTGTTGACCATTACACAGCTTCTCATTTGGTTGTACATGTTACCAAGGAATCTCCATATTGGTCTTGGCGTATCAAGTTGATGTAGTTTCCAGAGCAATCCTGAGTGCCAAACAGTGTCGAACGCCTTCATGCTGTCAAGAAATACTGCTTTCAGTGAGTCATTCTGTTCAAGGTAATGTCTTGCTGTCTCTTGAATTACAAAAGAAGTATGGCACGATGATAATCCTTTCCGAAAACCAAATTGATGAGCACTCGGAAAGTGTTTGCAGCTATTGAATAAAGGTGTTTTTCTGTCAAGCATAGATTCAAATAACTTGAAAACGACAGGCAGTAAAGTAACTCCTCTATAAGAGTCGATTGAAGTTCTAGGTTTATCGCCTCATTTGTATATAGGAATAATAACTCCTTCCTTCCATGACTTCGGTATATACCCAGATTGAATAATGCCATTGAATAGTTGTGCAAGAAATCTGTTAAGATAAGTACCTCCGTGTTTTAAGTGTTCGTAGCATACTCCATCTATTCCAGGTGCCTTGCTGTTCTTAAGAGTTCTGCACATAGCTGCAACTTCATCTGCAGAAGTAAGGATACAATCGGTCTCGATATCACTGTTGCAGACAAGATCTTTGAGGTTGGCAACTTGTGTTTCTATGGAGTGTTTGAAGGCGTTGTCAAAGTGTGTTTCATCCGTATCTTGTGATATCTTCTCCAGGTGATCCGCTACTGCATTGCACATGCCTTTTGCATCTCTTACGTATTCTCCATTCACAAGAAGTGATGTAAGAGTCTTCTTCGTGTTGGTTCTCCTGAAGAGTGACCAAAACTGCTTCTGGTCGACGTCACACATAGTTGCCAGTCTGGTGGCTGACTCTCTCATGGCTAATCTGAAGGCATCCTTGGCTTCCTTGTATTTTTTGACGCTATCATGTTCCATTCCCCTAGGTCTATTTGTTAATATCCAATGATGACGGGCATCTGTCATGGTGTCATGGAATAGTTTAACTTCCTTATTCCAGAAGTGCTTCAAGAACACAGGCCCTCGTGTCTTTGCGCGGATTAAAGATTTTAAAAAAATATATAAGTATTGGAGATGACCCCGACTCGAAATGCTTCACAGTACAATACATTATGACAAGGCCGGACACTTCGATGCACCCCACCCGACTGTTTGCCGATCGCTACACTAACACCGCATGCAATCAGTTAAAACTTAATGTAAACATAATCATGGATGATTGGCCTATCGAGAACCACTCGTGACACCTACCAATTGTTATTTCTGCAAGTCGATTGAAACCCCATTTTGACTCTCAACTAAACGATCTTGGCACAAATGGATGACGATATATCCGCGCAAAACTGGTGTGTGGTCGAAACAAGCCCTCTGATTGGTCAATGCTTCTAAATCTGCTCATTCTTCATAACTTTGCGGGAATTTTTACTTTCATCGACTGCTTGACTTGGAGGAAATGTGAGATTATTTCCAGCAATGGCTTCTCAAAAGAAAGCATCCTTTGTAAATGTCTCCTTAACAAACGTCAACCAATCAGAGGGCTTGCTCCGACCGCACCCTCGTTGTGTGCGGTTATATCGTCATCCATGTGTGTCAACATCGTTTAGTTGAGAGTCAAAATCGGGTTTCAGTCGACTTGCAGATATAACAATAAAGAATTGGTAGGTGTCATGAGTGGTTCTCGATAGGCCAATCATCCATGATGGTAGCGTAGCCATCGACAAAGCAGCCGGTTGGGGTGCATCGAAGTGTCCGGCCTTGTAATGATGTATATGTACTGTGAAGCATTTCGAGTCGGGGGTCATCTCAAAAACAATATTTTATAAATCTGTAATCCTCGCAAAGACAATACAGAGTGGGGAAGGGATCAGATTACCCTCCTTCACTTGTACGGATCTTTGGTTCGCTCTAAACTAGACTACGGCTCCATTGTTTATGGTGGAGCCTGCAAAAGCAATTTAGAAAAATTAGATTCTATCCACAACCAAGCCTGGGAGCTTTTAGGGCCTCTCCGGTACACAGTATATATGCAGAGGCTAACGAACTTTCCCTTGAACAACGCCGCATTAAACTTTCACTGCAGTATATCACTAAACTACGTTCAAATCAGTCCAATCCAGCATACAATTGTGTTTTCAACCCTCTCCATGAAAACTTGTTTCCTCCACTTGAAATCAGAATTCAACCACACATATCTGCAGCTAAAATAGATCTCAATAGCATAGCACCCTACCGACTCCTGTCCACAGGTCGATCTTACCCTCACTAAACTCAAAAAGTCCGAAACAAATCCCTTGGTGTTCCAGCAGGAATACATCCAGTTACGTTCCAAATATGACACCCATAGATCCATTTTCACAGACGGATCCAAGGATGAGGGCCAAGTTGCCAGTGCTACAGTCATTGGATCTAAGACTGTCTCCTCTAGGATTCCCGACAACAGTTACATTTTCACTGCCGAGGCCAAAGCTATCTTTTCAGCTTTGACCTATATTAAACAGCAGAATCATTCCAAAAACTTCATCGTTTTCACAGATTCATTATCTTGCCTTCAAGCACTTCAAAATGTTACTTCAAGTCACCCAATCATTCTGGACATTTTAGAACTTTACAACGACCTTTCTACTGGCCAATGTGACATCGTCTTCTGCTGGTTGCCGGGTCACGTCGGCATAGCAGGTAACACAAAAGCCGATGCTGCAGCAAAAGCAGCTCTTGACAAGCCCTTATCTCCACTGCTGATCCGGTACAGTGATTTCAAACCCACTATCAAACGCTATACTCGGGACCTCATGCAAAAAAGATGGGACACTCAAATAGGAAGAAATAAACTGTATGAATTGAAGCCAACAATTGGTTATACCTACTTGGGTTGTCAGTCAAGACGTGATGAGGTAATTTTACGACAATGTCGTATTGGCCACAGTCGGTTTACTCATGACTATCTGCTGAAAACGGATTGGGATGGAACCCCCCATGTGTGTCTCTTGCGATGAGGTTTTCACCATCAAGCATATCCTGCTTGAATGCGTGGACTTATCGTCTGCAAGGGACTCACATTATGATGCAACAAATCTGAAAGATCTGTTCTCCCGCGTGAGCGCTCATCTGATAGTGAACTACCTGAGGGAAGTTGATCTGTATCATAAGTTGTAACTGTGAAATGTGACTATCATAAGTTGTAACTGTGAAATGTGACTAACAAATTGCCTGCCTTTAAATTTGGTGCTATGACTTTTTCTGCTTTTAAATGACAATGTAATGAACATATGTTTTTGAAATAAAACTCATTCCGAGTATGTACTTAAAATGTTTTTTAATGCAAACTTGTTCTCGTCACTATATGGCTGGAATAATGCCGATGTGACGCAAAACCCAACTCAACTCAACAACTCAACGCATATGCGACACAGCAAACGTGTAGTCTTTAATTGTTCCTTGTCGGAAGGCTTTCTCCCAGTTTTGCCTTGCTTTTACTGTTTCCTCAGTAAAGTTAGGTCTGACCTCAATCTGTATTGACCACTAGACTACCAATTTCCCCCCAGTATAGAGGAAGTGGACATGAGAATCGTACAGTATGCCCGTTATATTCCAGTGGGAGGAGAACCCAAAGTGATGCAGATCCAAGGCGGTTTCCACTTTGATGAAGCACATGGTGACGGATGTGATCCTGAAATACCTGGAAACATTATCAGGGCGCCAAGATACTTAATTGCAGGTAAGTAATTACAGTACATACTTAATTTATCTGGGATCCTTTTCGACCTGTTCTAATTCTGTGATTATAATCGCCTGACTATATAATGAAGCAAGCATTATACTAAGTAAGATTTGAATAAACATGGTGCAAATAATACATTAGGCTATCAAGCACACTAATTATCTGATAAAAATGACAGTTCAGTTTACATTACGTTGTAATTGCCTTCTGATCTTATGTCACCAGAGTAAAACTTGCCATGAAATGACCTGAGTGACGACAGTTCCATGACCGTAAACCATATTGACAAAGAAGTTTACACAGATTACATTCACTGATTTCTTAAGGAAACACAATACGCCAGGGACGGATGCTGATGCATAATATTATCATTACACTGTGAAACCATGATGTGGATGACCAACTCTTGCTGTGGATTCTCCTGGACACACACTGGCCTTTGTTGTGAGCTACTGAGTAACGCGCCAACCATCCAAATAGTTTTGTGTTATCTTTTCATTTACAACTTTAAATCATATAACAAATGATAAATCAGTGCATCAGTAGAAAACTGGGTGTAAGTCTATGGCCCGCATCATCAAATCTGGATTAGGAGTTGACACTCAACTTCAACACAAAATGTAGGAGACATGTTGTATAATATGTAACGTTAAATTCGTCTGATATTGTTGTATGTCAACTGCACATGCATCTCGCTGTAAAACGAAACAGGTATAACAATTCGCACCCGTAAGTGATTTTTTAACTGTATTATTCAAGGGGGATAATTCAGCTTGTACTGTTAGATCGTCCATCTTCATGATCCCGAGGACGAGTACGACTGATAGATCAGGAACACTCGTACCTACGATTTTCTCCCCCTTAAACAGATAGGTGCGGACTGTTATCTAACCGTTTTTATATATATGACTACTACTTAGGGAGAAACACACCCGTACTCTCAATTCTTTCCGAGTTCCAGACGTTTGAAAGAATGGTACTTCGTGGACTTTCTTTAACTTTGAAGAACAATGAAGAAGTTTCTAATTTGGCAGTCGTAAGTTGTAATCAAGCGTGTATTTCTGCTGTGTTCGTGTTCTCTATCTGTTCCATGTTCCCCCACAAGAATTGCGTGATAGTGAACATCAGATAACTCAACATTAAGGCTTAAATGTTCATGTACTTTCATAATAGAAGAGTTTATTTTATAGATGATTTCCCATGGTTCCCACATATCACCAGAATCAAATTGTCCGTCAAACAATTTAACCACATGCTTCAAGCCTAATGGTGACAGGCTCTCCGACACAATGTACTTTGATTAATGTTAGTGTCAGAACACAAACAATTTCATGCTGAAATTGGTTTATCTTTGTGGAAAACAACGTGGCGTTATAAGAATACCCAGGGAGGCGCCCCGGGAAACCATGGCCACTGAGTGCATTGCGACACATAATAGAATCACTGCCCCAGCGACCCTGGCACGTGGAAGTAGATACACAGTTACAACATGGGGGTAACGCAGAAATATGTGGCCCTTATCAGTGACCAGGGAGAGACGGTATAGCAGAATATTGCACATTGGATATAGCTTGGGGAAGGTAGTTTTCGTGAAACTGACTAATTAAAGACGTGGGCCTCGGTACTAAACGTCTCACAATAATTCGTCAAAGCCATGTGCCATGTTGATGTGTCTTGGGGATCGGCAAGAATCGCGTCTTTCAAACTATTTCTAATATTCCACATATACTCCACCGTCAGTGCACAATAGCCGCTGCTTGTGCCGATGTTAGTGACTTGCATTTCTTGAATGAATGTATGTAGCATTGTTCCAGCAAAATCCTGGAGGGGAACACCAGCTACTTTGCTTCTACCCTTGTGAAGATTGGAACACGAGCTTCTGGCGTGATGAGCGAACGCTTTAACCACGTGGCTGTCTCATCGGCCTTCTTGGAGACTAATTACAATTGTCTGCCATGTTCAATTCTGCTGACCATATCCCAGGCCATATTATGACGAAGCACATTTGCGAGATTTATTTTAACAATTTAAATTTAATGAAACTGAAGTGTTTTGTGTATGTTATTAAGGAATTCAAACCACGTATATTGGTTGTAATGTTTTATAATGCAATTTGTACAAGTAAACCTTCTGCACGGACATACTGTTGTTGGTGGTCACCTGTATTGTCCATGTTCATTGCCCAGGGTAATCGCCGAGCTGTTCAGAGGTCACACGTGACATAAGTTTGTCGGCACACAATGCATCATCGTACCCATAGATTTGGTCTATCCTTTTACCGGTGGGTACAGACGAATACTGCTATCAATGAATTAAAATCCAATATTATTTTCGTTTAAACCATGCCATGTACTTGATCTACGCTTGATGAGATTTGATTACATGTATCTGCTTGCTACACCCTGCCTCATCCATCCTCGTTATAACCATAGGGTACGCACACCATTAATCCATTCACGGAACGGGCCACGGCACTGCATGCTATCTGGATGTCACGAGTTATTCACACAAGCCTGATGTTAGGACTGACGGCAGACAACATGTGTACTAGTTAGCCTACTTTGTTGTTCTGAGGAGAAACCCACGGTTGTTCTTGTCAATCTCTCCTACAGTACACAATACTTTGATTGGTCCCACAGGTCCTATATGAATCCTTTTTTCTGTAAGCGACGGAAACGGGGTTTGGTTGGTCAAAATGGCGTTTAGGGAGGATACATTTTGGGAAAGGTAGCTAGCTGGAAAGGTGATTCTTTAGCGACTCGCTATATATTGGAGGAGATGCGAGTTCGCACAGTTTCTCACAGCGGGTATATAATACTGATAACGACCTCACAGACAGGCTAGTTACTGACGCCCCGTACATGTGACGGCATGTTTGAAATGGCTCATGTGTCTCTGAAGTTCTTAGGCACGATTGTAGACTCCTAGACTAATGCTTAGTCTCTGAATATATATAATTTTGATAGTAACAAACAAGCCCATTTAAATTGAAGAGGAGCCCCAGGGAGACCAGAGATTCAGATCCTGAACCTGAGGAAATCTAGACTTACTTCATTTAGGGCTTTAGCACTGCAGAGAGGGCTTGGTAGTGGGAAAATAATGTGGTTCAGGGACTGTGAGACAGACTATTGGACTCCGAACGAGGGTCTGTGATGATGCACTTCAATCCCGGATGCTTACCACAAATCAATGATGTCGCTTCAAATAGCGAACTCAAGTTTAGCAAGTTTGTTGCTAGTTTTGAAAACCCTGAAGATTACAGTTAACAGTGGTGTTTTACACTCAGATGTCAAATACCAGCTGATACTGGTACACACTCGCTTCCAATGCCTACAGCCATAGCGGTCAAGTATGTCGGTGTTATACACACTGAATCAATTTACTCAGCTTTAGCTGCGAACACTGGGCCGAAATATATTTTCTACCAAATATCTACTGTAACATAAAATTTCTTCCTCTTCAATTATTAGATCCATATTATTTCAGGAATTTTGGAGGACAATTTAATTTTTCAGTTAAAAATCGCTGGATGTCGTCGTAGTGGCGGTGCCAAATCAATACCCGTGCCTCCATAACAGATCTTTACGATGTAATATTTCCTTGGCAAGAAATGTGATAGAACCTTCAGTGGCCATGTGAGTATGATGGACTTGTTAACTTTGATGATCTCAATGTTATACAGGGTCAACTGTTGTTAACTCGGACCGATAGACTGCTTTGTCCACTGTTGAGCTCGAGGTATGCCTACTGCTGTGTAGGTCCGGCTATCTGTGTGTCACATGTACACTGTAAGCACTGAGACCACGCACTTTATTTATTAAAATCCATTGAAGTAATTTATTTATTTCTATGCAAAGTATTTATATAACTAATAATTACCGAAGCCTAGCTAATCTTTTAATTTGGATGATAAATAAAAAAAATAACGATGTTCTTGTCACCTGCCATTATACCCGAGAAACCCCACGCTATGGTGTTTGTGGGGAAATTCCCGTTTTACGCTCAGGTCATGCGTTCCAGATGAGTAAACATATTTACACACGGCGCGTACGCTGTCTCAGAGCGATGCTATGTCACCGCGATGTGTATCCTGTTGCTCGCAGCCTCTCTCCCCCAGCGAGCCTGACTAGCAGTAGAATATGTTTGCTGTGAGATTGAAAGCTGAGCAGGGTGCACGGGTGTTTGAGAGAATCGCTTGTGTCACTGCCGAATTGATGTTACAATACCGCTACCTATGTGCGTTGCGTGTACGTACACTGTACTTGTTATTATCTTAACCATTGCACCCGGATAGGGAAAATATTCGGGTTTTACCATGTTTCCTTATCTTTCAAACATAAGGCATGCATTCACAAGTTCTGTTTTCAGAATACATTATGACTGATGAACCACACTGTCACACTCACGTAAAACATAATTGTGTATGCTGACACCAGTATAACGGGCATATTGCTTTAGCACAACAATATTGTAAGAATTCAGATGCCATACAACCCAACCAGCTCATACCACAGAAAGTCCACATTTCTTCAATCAACCTGAAATGATGATCTGTATTATTCCCGACATTTTAAAAGACCATTAATATTCATTACTAGCATCTACTACATAGATATAACCTTCCTCAGGAACATATTGATGTTGCCACGTCTGAACTGCCTGCAGCTACATATTCCTATCTAATGATTCATCTATCTGAGAAAAGAAGTGTCGACTGGCGGATTAGTGCAACAGATTAGTGGAGATTAGGATTTTACCTTGTAATGCTTCCGATACTGCAAAGACATGCTAGATTAGCGAACTAATGATAATTTCTTAAGCCATATGCCATGAACTGTCTGTTGACGTTGATTCCAGTGTTGATTAATTTACAAACAATCCCCACACAAAATAAAACATCTATATACTGTGACAGAATCTCCTGACAGGGGCGCTGAACTTGTTATGATCGTGGATGCACGTGTTTCCGAGAGGGATAATATGAAATCTGCCATGGAACCGAGAGTTACAAAATGACAGAATATTTCTGTCTAAAGACTTAAACATTCGTAAAATCTAAATATCGACAAAACACCTTGCTATGGACCTTTACTCAATCTTATGAAATACAATGTAATAAAGTTTCAATACATTTTTAATACATTTTAGCAATATCCTACCCTGGCAGGTAACGATATATTATACCTATTGAAATCTTTGGATTTGGTACAATTTTGTCGTCAACATTTTCAAATATAACCTCAGGGTTTCTTTGATGGGCATTTTAGAAGTTGAGTTGATGAAGAATAATGACAATTATTATGGATATACAACTTCTTTTATTCTGTGGAGGCGACGTTTCGACATAGGTTCTAATGTCGTTGTCAAGCAAGTGATACATGAGTAACAAATTGAGAGAATATTACGGGAGTAGTGGTTACAGTAGATAGGGAATGAGTTGTTTATACAATAGATGAGGTTGATGTACAACGTTTGTATGAGAGATTGAGTAAATTGATAGGAAGCCAGTAGGGTGACATACAAGGACTGAATTAGAGCTTATACAACTGAGTATAAAACTGTATAAGCTCTAATTCAGTCCTTGTATGTCACCCTACTGGCTTCCTATCAATTCCTACCAGGCCACAACACCGACATATGGTAGAGCGGTTCTGTGTGCTCGTGCTGCATGTAGGAGCATCACACACTTGCGTTAGGTCTTTGAAAATCTCTAGGATGATCAGTTGAACTCTTAGGACTATTATTGGTGTCCATCTTATTGACTCTGATATAGCTGTGACTTACTTCATTTCATTAACTGCTAGTGAACTGGCGTCTGCAGCGCAAGGGGCTTCTACAAACTATTGGCATGATGAAAGCTTGATCGGCTGTGGTGTAGGGTAGCATCTCTGTGCTGGAACCAAGGCCTCTCCATATTGGGCAAGGAAGCGTCAGTGGACAATACTATTATGGGTCAACCTTTGCATCATGCTCGATAAACTCCAGGGTAAACGTTCCGATAAATCTCCACTAGTGGAGACACTTTTTGCATTTGAAGACGATAACAACAATGCTGACCTCCTCGTAGCATGAAACTGGATAGAAAGCCATAAACGTCAACTTTGAATTTTCCAATCTTATCGTGGTGTAAGATCGCTGGTGGTTTAACATCTACTGTTACACATCAGTACCGACTGTAATATGTACCGAATGCGTTCATTATAACCATTCAAACGTTTCAATTTACACAGTGAAGTACAAAAAGTGGGTACTATTGGCGGATATAATTGACATCGAAACCGGACCTCGGAGACGAATTGGCATTTTTGTCGGGGTGGCATTTATCCTAGACCCTTTTTGTTCATGGCAGGTGGGAGCGTCACTCCCCTGCCCCACTGGCGACTCATGCTGTCCCACAAGATTAATCAACATAGTGGATCTTGTAAATGGGAATAACTGACAACTAACTGTTCAGTCGTGAAACATACACGATCACGTAAACGATGGAGATATCTGACAGATATTAAATTCGGTTACTGAAACATCTCCATGATTTTTCCGGTATTTGTTCTCCCAAACTGAGAATGCGGATGCTGCCCACGTGCAACTGCCAGTTCAGCACACGGATGTACAAAAATAAGATTAGCAAATCTCCCTGTTGAACAGGATATTCTGTCACCATTCTTTTCCACAAAATCAGTGGGCCAAAACATTTACTGTCGTAGTCCATTGTTGAATAAAGTGTTTGGAAAACACCCTCTCCCAGATTGCGTTTAATCTCATTTAAATTAATTGTATCCACGTCCTGAGCTCATTTTTTGACTTATGTCAAAGATAAACATCAATGTGTAGCT